>NC_088391.1:17780000-18080000 GCF_037993035.2 Macaca fascicularis | reverse complement strand
CTTTTCAAAAAATATGAGCTTATATTGCTATTTTCAATTAAAATTTAACAATACAGTTTTACTTCTAAACTTCTTTGAATCTTCTTTCTCTTAACACTGGAAATCAAGATTTCTAATAATATTAAGATATTTACTTATTTCCTTTATTCTATACTATGCTGCAACTATAATTTTTTAAAAAATCACAATACCAATAGCACCACTATCGCTAAATAGACAGAGTCAAGTTTAGGACTTCTTTGCAATTATTATTGTGCTCAGAATATTTTCCCCTAGAGACCTGCAGGGTACTATGTTCAAAAGTTTCCTATAATTCTTTTCTCTGCATTAATGTTAACAATGCTATATACAGATAGGCTCATTTCTTTTCATTTGTATTGTTTTAGAGTTTTTCTTTTTGATTTAATATAAATGTTTTAATATATAAATCATATAAATAGTTAAAAAGTCCAAATTATACTACATTAAAAAGTATATCAAAAGGTATACTTTAAAAAGATTTTATTTCATTCCTTATTTTCTCTATCAGGTTCCTATCTACATCCTATAGTTAACCATTTTCATTAATTTCTATATATGCTACCTGTGCTTCCTTTAACAAAATGAAGCAAACTTTATAGGTACATATAGGCATATGCTTGCATTTAATAAATATAAAATTTTTATTTCCCTTTCAGTCTCACATGAAATGAAGCCTACTAAATATAATTAATAATGTCTTCCTAAAAATGCTCCATTATCTCTCTTAGAGACTCTCCCTTTTCTTTCATATGGCTGCATACAACTTTGCTCCTGTATGTATGATAATTTATTCAAACCACACTGCTCTCATAATGATCCTTAATAAATGAACTTATACATAAGTGTTTCAGGTTTGTAAAGTTCAAGGTAGACTCCCAAAAATGGTATTACTTGGCTAATGGGTATATGTATATATAATTTTCTTAAACTATTACAAAAATCCCCTCCGTAGGGTTTGTATCATTTTGTATCTCCCGTTGCATATATTTGAGTGTTAGTAATTCTAATACCTCATCACTGAGTCTATTATCAAGTTTCTTAATATTTGTAATCTAATAGGTGAGAGTATCATAGTATAGTGGTATTAGCAATTTCCTGATTACTAGATAGGTACTTTTTCCCCATATGTACAGGGATTTTTGCTTTTATTTTTCCATGAACCATCTGTCCATTTCTTTTGCCCATTTACTAAAAATTGTAATATTCTTTTCTATTTTTTATTTAGTTGTGTGCCACATAGCAATGTTTTGGTCAGTGATGGACTATATAAATGAAAGTGATTTCATAAGATTATAATGGAGCTGAAAAATTCCTAGCACTTAGCGATGTAAAGTTATAATAAAACACATTACCTTTTCTATGTGAAGATCTGTTTAGACACACAAATACTTACCATCCTGTTACAATTGCCTACAGTATTCAGCATAATAACATGCCCTACAGGTTTGTAGCCCAGGAGCAATAGGCTATACCATACAGCCTAGCTGTGAAGTAGGCCATACCATAGGTTTGCACAAGTATACCCTATGATGTTCACACAATGATGAAATCACCTTATGATGCATTTCTTAGAATATACCCCTGTCATTAAGCATTAAGGGACACATGACTACAGTTATTTCTCTCATTTAATCTCAGGTATATTAGCCCCTTTTTCTTCCTAATGAAAACTGCAAAAAAAAAAAAAAACAAACCCTGAAAATATAGACTTAATTTGTCAATTACATTTTCACATTTTATCATGAAGTCAAATGCGTTTATTTTTTATGTTTTCTCATTTTTTAGGTATGTATATATATGATTTCACTTTTTTACACTTACAGCTCTAAGGTAAGGAGTTTATTCTTGTGAATAGTGTGAGATAGAAATATAATTTAGCTTTCTCCAAATGGCTCTTTAGTTGATCCAACATCAGTTATTAATAAATCATTTTTTTCCCAGTGATTTGTGATTACATATATAGTAAAAGACTATCCTAAATTATCTGGATGTGCCCAATCATATCACAGGAATTCTTAAAAGCGGAGAACCCTTTCTGGCTATAGTCAGAGAAAGATGTGATGGTGGAATAAGGGTCAAGGAGATGCTGTGTTGCTGGCTTAAAGATGGAGAAAGAGGTCCATGAGCCAAGGAATATAGCAGCCTCCAGAGGCTGGAAAGGACAAGGAAATGTGTCCTTCCGTAGAGCCTCCAGGAAGAGATGCAGCCGTGGCTAGACCTTCATTTGGTCCAGTGAGATGTGTGTTGGACTTCCTGATCTACAGAGCTGTATGATAATACATTTGTGTTGGTGTAAGCCACTAGGTTTGTGGTAATTTGTTAGAGCAGCAATCGGAAACCAACAGTGTCTACGTATATTTTGAGAATTTTTGGTTTTTCTCCATTGGTCTATCTGTTTATTCATGTGTAGTACCTTACTATTTTAATGGTAGACTTTGTGGCATGTTGTTATATGTGACTTAATTCTTTAAACCTGAGACAATATTTTAGTTCAACTAGAATTTATTATAACAACAGTGAACTCTAGTGTAGGTTGACTTCATGTTATTGATTCATAATATCATGGTCAACTGAAATATTTTGAAGTTAATAATGTGTACGTCTAACACTAAACCTGAGAGAGCAATTGTTTAATGTCTGAGCACCAAATATGTAACCTACATCTTTGAGAAATGTTATGGGAGAATAGAGTATCAAGGAAAGTCAGAGTTAGGTACAGGAAAAAGACACAAATGTCCAGAATTCATGAATTAAATAAATTTAAAGAAGTTGAACATCTGTTTCAGATCCTATGTTGAAGATGAAATGGTACATGCCTCATAACCCTTGCTTTTAAGAAGTTCATCATCCAGTGGGGACACAGGCAATTTCAGTGCAGTGTGATTAGTGACTGGATGGGGAGGAGGCTTAGAGAAGGCAATGTCTGTGACTGAATAGGCATTGCCAGACAATAGTAGAAAGGGAAGGTACTGGGAAGAAGGAAAAGTGAAACTTTATGTGTTATAATAAAGAGATCAGGAGCCCCTGGGAAAAGGAAAAGGTAAAACTTGAAGGGCTGGTTTGGCGGGTTAGTGGATGTGGACTTAAACCTGAAGACAAAGGGAAGAAAGAATAAGGAACCCACCAAGAAGATATCTAAGAGGATAAAAAGAAAACCAAAGTACCAGGTGGCTCTGACATCAAGGGAGAGAGAATGGTCAAGAGTGTCACACATTTCAGAAAGGCAAAGTAAACTAAAGAGCATTTATTTATTTATTTATTTATTTAGTCTATTGGCTAAAGCAACAAGAGAGCCCTGGAAATCTTGGTGTATAATGACATAATAGAGTGGTGGGAAGGGAAGCACACAAGAAGTAAATGGGAGGTGAGAAAGTGGATTAAAAAGAAAAGATACTCACTGGAATGGAAAGTACAGCCAGAGAGGTTTTTTTGTTTGTACTGAGAGAAATTGAGAATGTTTTCATGCTTGTTAAATGGAACCAGTGGGAAGCAAGAGGTTGAGAGTAAAGGAGAGAGCAGTCTGGAAGAAATTGCAAAGCCAAGCACTAGTGGAAACATAGAAGCATCTTCAGTAGGGTGGGGGTGCGAATCCTTTCCTCTAGAAGAAAGAAAGAAAAGATGGGTAGTTTTGTATATCTTACATGGCAAAAAATGTAAAGAATTATCTCTGTAATGGGTTTCCTTTTCTTTGAGATTAGGATTTGAGGCCATGTGCTTAGATTGGGATCTGGCAAATAGTAGGTGTTCAATAAATATTTATCAAATAAATAAATAAAATGTGGGAGAGGAGAAGATGGTTAGCTAGTAAGTTCTAGAAAGTTAAACAACATTGGGGGAACATTTCTAGAGAAAAGAAGAACTTCCTGGGAGAGGAAAGGATGGTAACTAAAGGCCTGGGTCAGATAAGTACCCTACCCCCACGGATAAGGAGAAAAACTCTCCTGAGAGGACATTGTGTGATTATTTTCCAGGCTGTTCCTGGGAGGCTTGAGATTGGCAGTGGGGGTCTCACAAGCATCTATGAATGGGAGTAGGGCAAGAGAGTTGGAGAAAGTGGCAAGCCAGTGAAAAAAGTAATTGCTCTAGAATCCAGGTTGAATTGAAGAAAGTAAAGATAGGATATTAGAACTTTTCAGAGAGGTAGCTTGCAAAAATTTTCTCCCATCCTAAAGGGAACTTAAAGAAATTTACAAGAAAAAAAAAAAACCCAAAAAACAAAACAAACAACCCCATAAAAGAGTAGGCGAAGGATCTGAAAAGACACTTCTCAAAAGAAGACATTTATGTGGCCAACAACATATGATATAAAAGCTCATCATCACTGGTCATTAGAGAAATGCAAATAAAAACCACAATGAGATACATCTCATGCCAGTTAGAATGGCGATTCTTAAAAAGTCAGGAAACAACAGATGCTGGCGAGGCTGCGGAGAAATAGGAACAACTTTACACTGTTGATAAATTAGTTCAACCATTGTGGAAGACAGTGTGGTGATTCCTCAAGGATGTAGAACCAGAAATACTATTTGACCCGGCAATCCCATTACTGGGTATATACCCAAAGGATTATAAATCATTCTACTATAAAGACACATGTACATGTATGTTTATTGCAGCACTATTTATAATAGCAAAGACTTGGAACCAACCCAAATGCCCATCACTGATAGAGTGGATAAAGAAAATGTGGCACATATATACCATGGAACCATGGAATACTATGCAGCCATAAAAAAGAATGAGTTAATATCCTTTGCAGGGACCTGGATGAAGCTGTAAGCCATCATTCTCAGCAAATTAACACAGGAACAGAAAACCAAACACCGCATGTTCTCACTCATAAGTGGGAGTTGAACAATGAGAACACATGGACACAGGGAGGGGAACATCACACACCAGGGCCTGTTGGGGGCTGGGGGACAAGGGGAGAGAGAGCATTAGGACAAATACCTAATGCATGCAGGGCTTAAAACTCGATGACCAGTTGATAGGTGCAGTAAACCATCATGGCACATGTATACCTATGTAACAAACCTGAACATTCTGCACATGTATCCCAGAGCTTAAAGTAAAATTTAAAAAAAATAAAAGAAAGTAAAGATGGGTACCTACTCTTAGGTTTGGAGATAGAAAAATCAGAGGCATTGAAGTGGTGGAAGAATTGGTATAGTGTGAATACTTGAGTCGAGATAGTCATGATTGTAGCAGGTTGTCATTAGTCTGGATTTGAGAATTATGAAGAGCCATTCTGGAAGATAAGTCAGCTGGCTTAGGGCTGTGATCAGTGATACCTGTAATGGAATGGGGGACGGAGGTGATGACTCTTGGAGGTCAAAAGACTGGCTTTCTGGGACCATATGGGTTGCCATTGATGATGTCATTGGCCAGATGATAACAGGGGTTGGGTAGAAAGACAATACAGCAGGTATAGGAGTCTTGAATGAAGTGCTGCGTGTGGAGGGGTGTGAGGAGGTGGTAGTGAGACTGATTGGCTAATAGAAATACTTAGTCCAATTACAAACATTTGTGGCTTATCTTTAATCTAAAATCCAAAAGCCTGAAATTTCAAGTCTTGGCACATATCTGAAAATAAATGATCTCATATAACTGACATATAATTAGAAAACGTTTCCCGAAATTTAAAACCTTGCCACCAATTTGTTCTCTAGTTGCTATCGCTCATTTGTCTGAAAAATAAAATCAGAAAAAAACGTCCTCTGAAAGTTGAGTGAAGTATTTGCTTTCTGCACAAAACCAGGGCTAACTGGTTTTGTCTGGGTACAAGGTGGAGTTTTAACTTTTTATGCATGAATGTAAGCAAAATATAACAAAGACACATTTGCATCCATTGGTAATTGTGAGAGCTTCTTTTAACTGCTCTTTCCAATGAAGCAGCCATCACAAAGTTCAGTGCTTTTTATTTTTTTCTGCGTCCATTTGAAACATGGTTGATTTGCTTAGTTTGGAAACTGAGTTTCTTGTATAAGAAAGTGTTCGTTTATCAGAAAATAGGAATCTAGAATTTATCTGAACCTGGTTGAAGTTTTTAAAAGTTATGGACAAAATCTTGGGAAATATGTAATGAAGAATGATTATTTTTCTTAAGGTTTTAGAAAGTGTAAGGGCAAAGGCCATAGAAAGAAGTATATACAGAAGACAGAAAGAAAAATATAAAAAGCAGTTGGGGGGGGAGCGGGTATAAGACAAAGAAATATTGAGGCCTTGAGTAAAGTTGAGGCATGTTTGTTGTTATGGAATGGAAATTAGATTTTGCTGAGTGCAAATGTTGGCTTTGATACTTTCTCACCGTGAGATATTGAAAAAAAATTGTATAACTTCTCTGAGCCTCACTTTCCTAATCTGTGAAGTAGGTATAACAATACAAATGACTAGAATTATTGCGAAAATTAAAGCAGATGCCTTTACATAAAGGGCCTAGTGTTGAGTCTGATATATTGGAGAAGCTCAGTAGTGGTTTCTTTCCCTCTAGGAATGTTTTATTTAAGGTCATCAGAAGGCTGTTAGTTTTTCACTGGCATCTAGCTATCTGTTCATTTTTAATTGTTATTCTAATTTATGTTAAATTTGGTCAATTTTCTGTGAAGAAAGACCATAATGATCACATCAGGTGTAGCAAACTGAGTCTCATTCCTTCTTATTTTCAAATGCTGTATATACAACAGCCCTGGCTTGAACCAGCCCCACACTATCACTGTGCTAGTGATAGGCAGGTGGAGCCCAGTGCAAGGCCGAAGTGCTTTGCTTTCGCATTTTGCTGATACCCTGATTAGTCAGCACACATTCCTGCCCAATCTCGTTGGAGATTTGAATTACACATTGTTTGTTAAACCTGACGCTTGGCCAAAGAGGTACTTAATGGCACCTATGAAAGAACTAACGATCAAATGACACAACCTTGCCAAAGCATCTTTATCTTTTTGGTGAGTGATATTTTAAGCCTAGATATGCTTCTGGTTCCTTTGAAGAACTTGTACTCCATATAGAGTTTGCCTAAAATGACCATGTTTGAAGACTATGAATACTAGCTGGAAAGCTGAGGTTGCTTCATGTTGCTACCTTCCAGCCGAAGGGGAAGGGGGCTTACTTTGAAGTTGGGAATAAGTGCTGGTTGTTGATAGCTGGTCTCTGCACAGAGTGTTCCAGAAAAACCCTACTTCAAATTCCATTTCTTAAGATGTCAGTGAAACATATACTTTTATACTCTGCTATACTTATTTTATACTTAACAAAAAATCCAATTATGTATTTTTAAAGTGTCATAGAGAGAAACTATAATTAGGTATATGATATCATTTGTATTTTTCCAGTTTATTACATTCTCAGAAATGCATCACTAGGGGATTTGGTCTTTGTGAGAACATCATGGAGTGTACTTACACAAACCTAGGTGGTATAGCCTACTACACACCTAGGCTATGTGGAATAGCCTATTGCTTCTAAGCAGCAAATCTGTAGTGCATGTTACTTTACTGAACACCGTAGGCAATTGTAACGCAGTGTAAAAATTTTTATATCTAAACATAGAAAAGGTACAGTTAAAATATAAAAGGTAAAAAATGGCACACCTGCGTAGAGCACTTACCATGAATGGAGCTTCCAGGAGAGTGGGGGTTGCTCTGGGTGAGTCAGTGAGTAAGGAGTGAATGAGTGTGAAGACCTAGGCCATTACCGTACACTACCGTAGGCTCTATAAACACTGCTCACTTAGGCTACCTGAAATTTATTCAACACAAAAATATTTTTCTTTCTCCAAAAGTAAATTAGCTTGAGCTTACTATAACGTTTTAACCTTATGAGCTTTTGAATTTTTAAAGAATGTTTAAACTTTTCTGTCATAATGCTTAGCTTAAAACACACATACAGTTGTATAAAAATTCTTTCTTTATATTCTTGTCCTATACATTTTCTTCTATTGTTAAGCCTTTATGATTGTTTACTTCTTAGACTTTTCTTACTAAACACTGAAACACAAATGCACGCATAAGCCTAGGCCTACGCAGGGTCAGGGCCATCAATCTCACTGTCTTCCGCCTCTACACCTTGTCCCACTGGAAGTTCTGCAGGGGCAGTGACACCCATGGAGCTGTCATCGCCTATGGTAACAATGCCTTCTTCTGGATACCTCCTGAAAGAACTGCCTGAAGCCATTTGATGCTTTTTTTTTATAATTAGAAGGAGTACATGCTAAAATAATGACTAAAAAGCATAATACAGGAAATACATAAACCATGAACATAGTCATTTATCAGCATTATCAAGTATCATGTATTGTGCATAATTGTATGAGCTATGCTTTTATACCATTGACAGCACAATAGGTTTGTTTACACCAGTAACACCACAAACACATGAGTAATGTATTATGCCACTACATTAGAACAGCTACTACGTCACTAAGCGATAGGAGTTTTTCAGTCTTGTAGGGCCACTGTCATACATGCGGTAGCTTTTATTTATTTATTTATTTATTTATTTATTTATTATTTATTTATTATTATTATTTGAGTCTGAGTCTCACTCTGTCACCAGACTGGAGTGCAGTGGTGCAATCTCGACTCACTGCAACCTCTGCCTCCTGGGTTCAAGTGATTCTGCTGCCTCAGCCTCCTGAGTAGCTGGGACAACAGGCGCATACCACCACGCCCAGCTAATTTTTGTATTTTTGGTAGAGACGAGGTTTCACCATTTTGGCCAGGATGGTGTCGATCTCCTGACCTTGTGATCTGCCTGTCTCGGCCTCCTAAAATGCTGGGATTACAGGTGTGAGCCACCGCGCCCGGCCCGTGGTTCTTGTTTGACCAAAACGTCATTATGCCACACATGGCTGTGTATTAAAATGCATGCAGGAGAAAATTCAACTTCAATAATGTTGATGAAGTAAGTAGTCCACATACTTCAAAGAAAAAATAGACAAGCAAACAAACAAATACAAAAATAAATAGGCAAGAGCCCCGATCTCCCAGTTTATAGTCTGGTGAGGGAACAAAGACGTGCAGGAACACAAAACAAAATTCAAGAAGAAACGTAGCCGAGCTATATAGGTAGCATTAAAGACAGATGATTAAGTTCTTAATTTCCCCTGTGGGAACCAAGGAAAGCAAGCAGGAAGAGGTGAAATGTAAAGGAAAAGTTCGGTTTCATATATAGGAGGTCATGCGTCATATGGGCAGTGAAGAGGGGACAATATTCTAGGTAGAGGGGGGAAAAGTCCAAAGAACATGTGGCCTTGAGAATATCAAGTAGTTAAGCAAGGCTGTGAATAATGAAGGTTAATTGAGACAGAGGAATGGAAGATAAGTACTATATAAATATTAAGATAAGATTGACAAATCATTTTTTAAGGTCTTAATTTCTAAATGGCTGGTCTTTTATGACGACCAGTAGAGGGGCTTCTCTGAGTAGACAGTGTTAGGGGAAGGCCTCTGTGGTTAAAGGACATATGCTTTCTATACTGTAGATATGTAGGCGGCTGCCCCCACCCACCTTTTTTTTAAGAGAAATTGATGTGAAGGTTGCCCTACTTAAAATCCTTGTAAACTTGCTTGTGTGCTTTTATTTTTGCTTTTAAGTAATGAACTAGGACATTCCCTAGGTTAAGAATTAATGAGCCACTGTATTTCTTATAAATATACTTTTTAGCTTTACAGCTTGATCTTGAGATCAATTGGGAATATAAAATGTATGTTGTGTGTACATATGTGATATTGTTGGAATGCTGTTGTAATCACATCAATGCCAAATTAGCATTGGGCTGCACTGTTTTTGAGTCCCATAGCATGCAGTGCTATCCCTTAGGCCACAATTTAATCCAAAAAAAGAGTTAACTTTTAAAAATATTTTAGTCTGCCCAGTAATATGCTAAGAATTTTATATGCAGTGTTGCATTCAAGTCTCACAATTATCCTCTCATTTAAAATTGTTGTTATATAAGTATTATGTATTCTTCTCACTTTACAAATGGAGAAATTAAAGCATTGACAGGTTGAGTATATGGCCAATGTCACACAGCTGTGATGAAACACAGCTGGGATTAAAACTCAAGTTTTTCTAACTCTAAAAGCATAGTCTTAACTATTATGTAGTGTGAAATTTTACTGTAACTTTTAGATGAAAAGATAGCCACAAGAGGTGATTTTTTTTCCCCCTTACAACATCATAACCAGTGGTCAGAACTGAAACTCACTTCCAGGCTGCCTGACTCCAGACGCCACGTTCTTTACATGATGTGCCATATAAATGCATGGACAGCACAAGGAATAAACAAACCCATAATTCAACAAGCAAAAGCTATACAAAATATGTTTCTTTTATCCTGAGTTCTCTCAATGGATGGACCTAGTCATAAATAAACTCTAAGATAATTATATTAGTCAGTGATACTCTTTATGAATGTGATAATATACTAAAATTATTCATAATCCCCCCATTTTCTATTTAGAAATTGTATTCTCAGAAAATCACCTGTATTTTAATCAATATGTACATTCAAGTGATTCCAAGTAAAGTTGCAAAAAATATTTTCAAAAAAATCGACAGCTATAATATTTATATGGAGCCAGGCATGGTAGTGCACTCCTCTAGTCTCAGCTACTCAAGAGGCTGTGGCAAGAGGATTGTTTGACCCCAGTAGTTTGAAATCAGCCTTGGGCAACATAGCAAGCCCTCAACTCAAAAAAATAAAAAAAAAAAATGAAATTTCAAAGGACCATAAAGAAAAAGATGAATACACTAAATAAGTATAAAATGTGAATATATGTTATAATAATCAAGACATAATAAAATATGATATGTAAAATAGTGTAATTTTATTCTGATTAAACAAATAAACTGGAAGACTTACTATGAAATCCACAAAATTTTTCAAACTTAACAGATGACAAAACTGGATTTCAATTTGGTATCATTTTACTTTCGTTTCTTTTTTTTTTTTTTTTTTTCGGTTTAAAAAACAAACACCTATGATAGAATGTCCATTGCTGGTAGTGTTAAGACTAGCTTGTTACAGACCATTTCTTTCCACTGGGAAAAACTAGAAAACCTCAGTAAAATATATTTTTCAAAATCTTGTGCAGCTATCTGATCCTACAAGGGAGCAAATATGTTGCCTTAGGCAATTAAGGCATGAATCCTCAGTCAAATCTTCCACGGCCAAAAATGCAAGTTTTATTTTGGATAATCTAAAACCCAGCAATTTTGGCAGAGTAGAAACCATTTGAGCTTCTTTTTGAAGTTGGCTTTTTAAAATTTTAGAGACTCTTCCTGAAGTACAATCAGCACTTGGTTAAAGTCAAGGAAACACAAATACGCTATTTTCATTCTCATTCAAAACTTCTGTATGATTAAAAATATTTTATTTGGTTTGGCTCTGTGTTCCCATCCAAATCTCACCTTCAATTGTAATAATCCCCACATGTCAAGGGCCAGACCAGGTGGAGATAATTAAATCATGAGGGTGTTTTTCCCCCTACTGTTCTTGTGATAGTGAGTGAGTTCTTACGAGATCTGATGGTTTTATAAAGGGCTTTTCTTTTTGCTCGACTCTCATTCTTTCTCCTGCTGCCCTGTGAAGAAGTGCCTTCCGTCATGATTGTAAGTTTCCTGAGGCCTCTCAGTCGTGTGGAACTGTGAGTCAATTAAACCTCTTTTCTTTATTTAAAAAAAAAAAAGAAATTGTATTCTCAATGATTTCTCTTTTAATCTTGTGTTGCATTCTCATTGAGAAAGCTTGTAAGATGAAAACTTGAAAAGCAAATCGTTAGTGTAGATATCAGAGATATAAAATATATTTAATGATTGGATAATGTATTTGTACATTCTTTAATGGGGATTGTTTCTGTAAATATCAGAATAAGGAAGCAATATGACACCTCAACTATTCCAGGCATTGGAAAAGCAGCAAGATAAAAATAAAGAAGAATAGTCAATCATGTTTGGAGGCTTATAAATTTAATATCATTGATATATCACTGTTGTTCCATAGAGCTAATTTAAGTGGGTAATACTGATCACTGGTGATTATACTTGTTATTCAAGACCCTAGTCTGTTTATGTTTTAAAAAGATCTTTTGAATAAGAGACATCCGTAAAGATATATTAACAATAGCTACAACTTAATGTAGAGTTTAATATATGTCAGGCACTACTGCAAGCCCTTTAATAATAATATATCGAATCCATTTAAGAACTGCATGAGGTAGGTATTATTATTTCTGTTTTACAAATGGAGAAACTGAAACAAAGAGAAATTAGCTTCACCAAAATCACATCTATAGAAAAATGGAGGTGCTAGGATTTTTGGAGGATTCCAAAATGGAGGACACACAGAATTTGGCTCTAGACTACAGGTTCTTAATCATTTTGTGTTTTTCCAGTAAATGGCAGTGTGGTTTAAAAAATCAGATTCAAGTTTGACAACTTGTTCAAACCAAACTAAAAAACAAATTAAATAATGTCTTGTTTCTAAATAGAATTTATATGAAAGCACAATAACATATTACCTTGCTGAAGTATTACTAAACACACACACACACACACACACATACACTACTCTCAATGTATGATTTTATTATAAAATATTTATTTGAGTACTACCCATTCTCGGTGATATTATAGAACAGTTTTCTTTCTATTACTTCTTATAAAAAGATACCATAGATAAGAAGTTAATGTAAAATTTACACAGCAACTCAAGTGTTTAACTCAGAAATTTAACATTCTCATGAGTTAAATTTGCACAGATGGCAGAAAAAGGCCATCTGGTCACTTAAATACATCTTTTTCTACTTAAAACCATTTTTCACGTACTTTGTCAATAACTCGGGACTCTCTCCTCAAGGGCTTTCCTTTCTCCTTTCTGTGGAAGGAAAAAATGTTGGGAAGCACTGTGGTAGCTGCTGTGAAGTGTCTGTGTCATCATTTCTCTTACTACTGAGATGTATCTCTCACGTGGGCTTTTCTGTTGGTCTGTGTTCTGACAGCATGTGCTGCCGCTCTCCTAGGACTCACATGTCCTTGGGAACTGCATCACTCTCTGGTAGCTCTGGTCCCATTCTTAGCCCCTCATGTTGGTCCTGACTTCCGTACCTTTCTTGCCTGCAATCCACCTTCTCTCAATCGAAGGCCACTGTTATCTCTTTCATGGCTCCTGCCGTAGCATGCAGGCGGCTCTGGATCTCTTCCCTGTCCTATAGGCAGGCAAACTAAGAGCACCACCTCCAGCCCTCTCTCTACTGGCCTCTTGAAAGGATGCAACTAGGTAACTTCTAATTGTAGTATGGGCATGGCCCCATACAAATCACCATGGGAATTTGAGGGTCGTATTAAAGCAGGACAGAAGAACTCCCAAGATCACTGGATATTTGTAGAAAATAGTTTTACAAGTTTGTCATTTGTCTATCTTTGCTTGTGTCAATCTCCATTCCCTCTACTATTTCATGTTTTTTCTTTATTCAAGTACACTTCTTGCCTTTCTTAGAAACATGTCATCTGTTGTATTTCAGAATCTGTTACTAAGGTAAAATTACATATGGGTTATAACAGAAACTCTGAATCCAAGCTGCCAGTGTGCAAATCCCAGTTCCATGACAATAATTCCATACACTTGGGTTAATTCCTTAATATGTCTGAGCCTCAGTTTCTTCCTATATAAAATGAAACTAGTAATGGTTATAAGGTTGTTGTGAAGATGAAATAAGTTAATCTATGAAGCACACTGAGCAGAACCTGGCACACTATCAAATGTATCAGAAATGTTAACATCATTGAATATAATGTTCCCTCTTGTTGGAGTGGTATTTTCCTTTTTTCTTTCTGTCTTTAAGATACACTTCAGTCTCTTTCAGTCTCTCTCTCTCTCTCTTTTTTTTTTAGACAAAGTCTTCCTCTGTCACCCAGGCTGGAGTGCAGTGGTGCGATCTCAGTTCACTGCAACCACCACCACCCAAGTTCAAGCGACTCTTTTGCCTCAGCCTTCCGAGTAGAGAGGATTACAGGTGCACACCACCATGCCCTGCTAATTTTTATATTGGTAGAGACAGGGTTTCACCATTGTGGCCAGGCTGGTCTCAAACTCCTGACCTCCAGCAATCTTCCCGCCTCTGCCTCCCATAGTGCTGGGATTACGGGCATGAGTCACTGTGCCCGGCACACCTCAGTCTTTAAGATACATCTTAATCTCATATTTTTTCAGAAGACTGTCATGAATTATACCTAAAGTTATTATATTATGGCCCCATAAATATATAGCCCATAATATTATCTGGTATTTGTCGTAGTTTATTCTAGTTGTTATTTTACTTATCTCCTTCATTAAGCTGACATAGTTGAAAACATCATATTTATCTACATGTTTTCAGCATTCTGCACAAAGAATAGCAAATAATAGGCACTCATGAATATTTACTTAATGTATAAATGAGGTGAATTTCTCTGGCCTTCCTTCAGTTGAAAGTAATAAGCACTCTCTTCTGTGGGTTCTACACATGCATTCTTGGAGGCATTGTCTCTGGGATGGGTAAGCAATGTGCCAACAGCTGGATATAATCTATCCTGTCCCCTCCTCCAACCTCTCCTAATACGAGCCTTCGCCTCGCCCACTCTGCCCTACCAGAGTCACCTGTTCCTTGAAAATCCAGGCACCTTTCTCAGAGCCTTGGCGTTTTTTTCTTCTTCCTGCTTGAGATGCTTTTCTCTCAGGTATCTTCATGGTTTGCTCTTACGTTTGACCCAGTTAGCTACTTGAGTGTCACAAAATTAGAGAGGTCTTCCCTGGCCACTTTACAGGAGATAGCACCTCTTCTCTACCCTTGCCAGAGACAACCCTCAAGTGTCATACTCTGCTTAATTATTTCTCCAGAGCATTTAACCTATCACTTGATACGCTGGTTTATAGTCTATCTGCTTCCACCAGAATGTACGCTTCCTGATGCCAAGAATGTTGTCTGCTTTATTCATAGCTGTATCCTCAGCACTTAGAATGGTGCCCAGCAGATAGATGTTAAATGAACAGAGAGATGAAAGAATGAATGAAAAGTGAATGAATGAAACAAGAGATGTAGATTGAGAGGATCCGACCATTTCTCCTATCTGAGATACTTTCGTGAGCACCTGGCTTGCTACAGTCCTGCAGCAAGCCCTTAACTGTCTCCTTAGCACTGTGTCCTTATTCACAACTGAAATTTGAGGGCTAAACATTGGGTACATATAGACATAAAGATGGAAACAACAGATACTTGGAAATATAAGAAGGAGGAGGAAGGGGGGTGGGCAAGAGTTGATAAACTGACATTGGGTACTATGTTCACTGCCTGGGTGACGCATTCATTTGTACTCCAAACCTCAGCAACAGGCAATATACCTTTGTAACAAACCTGCACATGCACCCCCGATTCTAAAATAAAAACTGAAAAAAGATTATAGTAAAGGAGGGACACCTTATCTCTGCTTTGTGTGTCTGAGCTTGTCTTCTCCCCAGCGCCCTTCTGTGATCTGTGGGGACACTGTGCTTCGTATCGCTCCTCTAATTCTTTCTCCCGCCAGATGGCACTATGCCTTCAATATTTAAAGCTACAGATACGGTGAACTCAGTTTTCTCTATTCTTCTCCAAGCAATGTGGACCTCTGTACTTAATAAATGGGTTCCAGTTCCAAGATACGAAAATGTTAATGACATATGCTGAACTAACGGTCCCAACTGCCACTCCTCTAAAATAAAAAGCAGCTGAGCTATATTATGTCTTATGAAATATTTATAACTGCCGAACACAAAAGCAGTACGAACATTGGTTTATACAGCAAAAGCCCAAAGAAACTCTATTTAAGTGAAGATTAACGTGGAAATGTTATCACATTCTCACACTGCAAAATGAAAGTGATATAGAGGTGATAAATGTGGATAGACGTGGTGTACACATATGCACACGTTATACATTTTACATGATAAAATATACCAGCTGAATTTGTCTAAGGAAGCTGCTAAAGTAGGATTTGATGCGAACGATTTGTGGAACTTACATTGTGGAGCAGCCCAACTGTTAGAACATTTCATGGAAGTTCTATATTGATGGAAGAGAAATTTCTAATTATTTCTCCTAAATAAGGAGAGAGGCGCATTAGGTGTGGGATTTTGCTGTTCCCGTTCAAGTTTGTACAGATATACAGAAGGTATATAGAAATCAACATGATTATTTTCCTTTATTCACATATAATTGTAAATAACATGGGTAAGTTTCTGAATCTTTTATTTACTTAAAAATGTTTTTAAAGTAGTTGGAATGGTTACTAGGTTTTAATATAATAACATATTCTGCAGTCAGCAATTTGAAAATCTTTGAGAAGTTTAAAAAATATCTGGCTTACAATCTTCTCATTGAGGTATAAAATCAGCGCTTCTTGGAACCTTTAAGTTGTGTTTTATCTGATTGTTATTCTCAGATCTACAGTGTTTTAAAAGGCAAGACTTTGGTTCCTTATATATCTCTCTATCAGCTTCCCTCCGTGCATATTTGGCTCATGAATGTATGAAATACTTTGGACATATTTCTATTAAATATGATTGCTTTCCTGGGGAAAAATACATTATAGTTCTCTTTTATTTAGATTAATAAGAGTTTTAGGTTAATCTGTTGTGAATCCTCTGCAAATCAGATTCTTGATAGTTAATAATATTTCATCCTTGTATATTTAAAATCAATTCACATATTAACTTAAAGATGAGAAAGAGAACTAAATCAGCAATACTGTTACGAAATAATGCGTAAATGTGCATGTATGGCTGCTTTAAGTTTAGTTTATAAAGTTTTAAAAAATGAAAATTGGCATTTTTTTACAAAGAATAATGGATTTTTTTTCACATGTAAAAACATTTATTATTATTATTTTTTTCATTCCAACTTTTACTTTAGGATCAAGGGGTACCTGTGCAGTGTTGTTACAGGGGTAAATTGCATGTCTCAGGGATTTGGTATACAAATAATTGTGTCACCCAGGAAATCGACATAATACCCAATAGGTCATTTTCAATCCTCACCATCCTCTCAGTCTTTGCCTCAAATAGACTCCAGTGTCTATTGTTCCCTTCTTTGTGTCCATGTGTGATGGTTAATACTGAGTGTCAACTTGATAGGATTAAAGGATACAGAGTATTGGTCCTGGGTGTGTCTGTGAGGGTGTTACCAAAGGAGAGTAACATTTGAGTCAGTGGGCTGGGGAAGGCAGACCCACCCCTAATCTAGTGGGTACAGTCTAATCAGCTCTCTGAGAATATAAAGCAAGCAGAAAAACGTGAAAGGCGAGACTGGCCTAGCCTCCCAGCCTACATTTTTCTCCTGTGCTGGATGCTTCCTGGCCTCCAACATAGGACTCCAAGTTCTCTGGTTTTGAGACTCGGACTGAGTCTCCTTGCTCCTCAGCTTGCAGACAGTCTATTGTGGGACCTCATTTTTGTATAAGTTAATACTTAATAAACCCCCTTTATCTATCTATCTATCTATCTATCTATCTATCTATCTATCTATCTATCTCCTATTAGTTCTGTCCCTCTAGAGAACCCTGACACACCATGTATACTCAATGTTTATCTCCCACTTACAAGTGAGAACATGTGGTATTTTGTTTTCTTTTCATGTGTTAGTTCGCTTAGGATTATGGTCTCCAGTTCCATCCATGTTGCTGCAAAGGCCATGCAGAAAATAATGTTAATGACATTTAACCTCCCAACATGTATCTCTTCTCTTTCTTTTTCTTTGGAAAAATGTTTGTTTGTTTTTGAGAGACAGGGTCTCTGTCATCTAGGCTGAAGTGATAACTCCCTGAAGCCTAGAACTTCTTGGGCTCAAGTCATCCTCCCACCTCTGCCTCTGGAGTAGCTGGGACTTCAGGCATGCGCCACCATGCACAGCTTGTTCTCTTTGATAGCACTTATTGTGTAAGCCATGCATGCTGGCCCTTGATTATTCTATATTATCATTGCATTTTACAATAAGGCTTTACCCATGATATTATATTATGTGTGGATATACTTACGTATCACTTTTTTAATGCTGAGCATTTTGTCTTAGTCCATTTAGTGTTGCTATAACCTAAATACCTGCAACTGGGTAATTTATAAAGGTCAGAGGTCTATTTGGCTTATGATTCTGCTGGCTAGAAGATTGGGCATTTGATGAAAGCTCCAGGCTGCTTCCATGGCATGACAGGAAGCAAGAGAGAGGGGAGGTGCCAAGCTCTTTTTTAACTACCAGCTCTCGAGGGAACTGATAGATCGAGAACCCACTCCCGTTTATGAGGGATCCACCTCCATGACCTAAACACCTCCATGTAGGCCTCACCTCCAACCCTGGGGATCAAATTTCAACATGAGGTATGAAGACGTCAAATATCCAAACCATAACAGAATCACTATTATTTGTAGATTATGAAGCATTCCTATTAGGAATAATTAGAAAGGAGAAAGCTGTACATTGAGAGAGTAAAAAGAAAGTAAAGAAGATGGCAGGGGGCCAGGTGCAGTGTGACTCACCTCTGTCTGTTACCCTAGCACTTTGGGAAGCTGAGGCGGGCAGATAATTTGAGGTCAGAAGTTTGAGACCAGCGTGTCCAACATGGTGAAACCCTGTCTCTAGTAAGAATACCAAACAAACAAACAAAACATTTAGCCGGCTATGGTGGTGCATGCCTGCAATCCCAGCTACTCAGGAGACTGAGGTGGGAGGATTGCTCGAACCCTGGAGGCGGAGGTTGCAGTGAGCCGAGATCATGCCACTGCATGCCAGCCTGGGCGACAGAGTGAGACTCCGTCTTCAACAACAACAGCAACAACAACACAATGGTAGGGAACAAGTAGAGGATTTAGCAATGAAGCCTTGTGGATATTAAATAACAAAACACAGAACAGATGAGACCTTTGGGTCCAGGTCTTAAGAATAAACTCTGTTGGTGTCTAGAGGAGAGAAGGAGCTGAGGAAATATATATCAAAAAGGCTCACCCAGGCAGATTCTGACAAGAGTGTTTTGGAGAAACGCGCTCAGCCTTTTGGCTAAGATCAAGTAAAGAGTAGTTTGGCTAAGATCAAGTGAAGAGTAGTAGTGCAAATGTAGGAAATTTAGCTCCTATGCTATAAAATAGGAAACACATTGAACATATGTATAGACAATTATCCAAATAGTGTATTAGCAACAATAAAAGAAAATTAATTTACAATCACCTGAACAGTTAAGGGGTAAGAGCAATTAGCTTTGATTAATTAGAAACCTACTAAGCTCAGTGTTTTTGCCAAGTCTATAAACTCTACTTGAAATAAACAACTTGTAACCTTTGGTTCAATTTAGAATCATACATGTTAGGCACAAGAAGTTGAGTGGAAATCCTCAAGGAGAAAAATTTAAAAAGGCATGAAGACTGTCTCACGATGATACAGTGCAGCCTAATGCAACCCTAATGCATGGTCAGAAGACCCCCTCGCAAGGACATTTAATTGACTGATCCTTTGATAGGAGATTAGTTTTCCTTGAACCAATAGAAATCTGATGGATTCTCAAACCTGGTCTCACAGACATAGTAAGAAAACAGCTTATTACTACATTATATTCATGCAGTGAAAAAGATTACCATAATATAATAAAATTTAAAATTCTTCCATTTAGAACTGAACTTGGTGTTGCTGGAGCAGCAATTTATAAAAATGATAATTGACTTTTGTCAGCTTTGGAAAATGGGATAGTTACACTAAAAACTTGGGGTTGAAATACTCTAAAGGAGCTTCAAGTGTTCCAGTGTCAGAAAATAAATCTATTTTTAAGAACATTTTTAATTTTTCAGGGTGAAAAATTTTGGGGAGATTTTAAATTCTCTGTAGGACAGAAATACACTTAATAACTGGAGAGTATTTGTGCTGATAACTTATTAAAGAATGGCGAACGTTTTTCTCTGTATCATGTTGCTGGCACTGTAGCATGTGGGTTCAACTCTGATGTAATGGCCATTATAAAATTACGTTCTGTGAACTTAGCTGAACGTTATAAAAGAACGTAGGTACTACAACATGACAATTAGAATAGGAACAACTCAGCATTCTCTGTTACATGAGGAATCAAAGAGAAGTTAGAATTCTGCAACCCAGAAGACGACCCTCACCAGAAGCTGACTGTGCTGACACTCTGATCTAGGACTTCCAGCCTCCAGAACTGCAGAACATCACCCCCTATTATTCATGCACCATCTCCACTTTATTGGAAATGTTCTTGACCAGCAATGGAAAAGAAAGAACGTAGTGTGGTTTTGTTTGTTGTGGGACTCAGGCTTTCTCTGAGCACTGCATAAGTACATGGGTCATGGGAAGAGGGTCTGATAGAGAATGTGACTCAGTTGAATCAGTTTGGCTGAGGAGATGTAACAAATCATAGACATAAAGTCAACGCCCTTCCTATTTTACAAAGGAGAAAACCAAAGTTCTGTAAGTGCTATTGGGTCTGAGAACCCGATAGCCATGGCAAAGTCTAGTTTCAACTCTGCTAGTATTGGACAGCTCTGGTGAGCCCGCTTCAGGAACGGCTGTCATGCCACTTTATTTCTAAAGCTTTGACCTCTCCATGCCCCTTAGTTCTTATGAAGATTGAAGTCAACAGAAAAAGAAAGGGAATAAAAGAATATTGTTCCTTGACCCTTTGGATTATCTTTCAGGTGAAATAATTAAGAGTCATTCATAACAGTTGGTGAAGATGTCTGTATGTCTGTATCTTACTAGTCCCAAGAAGATATATAGACAGAAAGAGAAAGTGACAAAGTTTTCAGTGAGACTTCTCTAGTACTATATTCCATTGATCTAACTTGAGTGGAATAGCTGTGTTCCTAGTTAACCATGTACAAACAACATCCCAGAGAATATTGGTTTCTAGGAAAGGAACTCTATACACCTTTCTCCTCACTTAACCTCAACCTCTTTTGTCTTCCTACCTGCCTAATTTCACTAGGAAGAGATCTAGATGTCAGAACATGCTGATTGGATATATTTTCTAAGAATAAAATTTTAGGAGGAGAATTATTAATATATCTATGCTAATTAAACACATCCACTTACTTGTTTTTCTGGTGCTCTTGAGTATAGTCTTTTATAGACTTTGAGCTGTGAATAGACAAAGAAGATCATTTGTCCAGCTTTGGTTTTAGTTTTTCTAGGATTGCATTGCACAAGGCTTTTCCCAGGGTGCATCCTAGCAGCTTAGCTCTTCAAACCTCAGCTTGGTATGTGGGGCTGCTGTTCAGCACATAATAAAAATTTAGTTGTTTTGTCATCTGGACCTGCATCGTTCTTGAGTGAATGGTTGTCTAGGTGGTTCTGAAACTCTTGACTTCCCTATGATCTTGCCACTGTCATAATAACACATCTTTATTCTACCCTCATTTAATTGTTTACAATGATAAGGCCAATTGATACGTTTCTTGATATCTGGTAGGCACCTGAGAATACACTCAAATATGTACAAAGCTTCTTACCTGGAATGAGGCCTTTTGGGGGTAATATTACACTATGATTCAACACTTTAGAGCCCTGATAATCTTTCTGTCTGAATATTAGTGTGGACCCCAACAATATTTGAGGACAATCCTGGCTTTGCCTCTGAATGCTCTCCTATCCCAAAATTTGCATGGGTGGCTTTCGAATCAGATGCGTGCCTTTGTTAGACTGTTTCAACCCTTGCAAAAGAATGTCAATGCTATACGCAGCTTTTCTGGCTCTTTAAGCATGCATTATATGCTTAGCCAGCAATTTAAATAGTTGTATTTGGGCCAGTTTTTCTAGCGATCAATGCTTAATATGTCCTTAATTAATACCAAAGGCTCAACTAAGAGAATTAGTATTTATGGGAGACTAAAGAAAAAGCAGACCTCCAATTACACTAAAATAAAATTTTAAAGACTTAATATTGTATTTAATTAAAAATTGTTTTCAAGCAAACTTCAAGCAGGCCTCTGAGGATTAAAAGTTGGTTGCTTTCTGCCTGGAAGCCAAGATCCTCCACTAGAACACATTTTGAAAACCATTGCTGTAGTGACTCTCAATTTTCTCGTTGGGTTGTTCAGAACAACAGACTGCTACGAAGCTGGACAAAATTGTTCTGGCTTCCTGTTGAACAGCTTTTATTGAACTACACATTGCCAAGATTATATTGGTTTACACTGAGAGATAAGAAACAGTCTTGTTTTTGTTGTTGAAATTCCTATGCTTTATATTGCATGGCTTGTTATGCATTAGGACCTCAGGTTTAGATTTCTTTCCATTCTTGTTACAGGAAAGAGTTTGTTTATATCGTATGGATTCTGTAGATTACATCACTGATTATATCTCTGGAAGGCATAGAGGCATATTTCTGATGCTTCTGCAAAACCTAAGTAGGACTTGATGGTTTGTAGTAACCTCACTTTTGACTATAATATGTCCTTGATGTTTTCCTTTTGTTTCTGTAGGTTTTTCAATTTTTGCTGAGCTACTTTTTAATGCAGTCATGAACTGCATGATGATATTTGATAAGTGATGGTAGTCCCATTATAATACTGTATTTTCACTGTAGTATTTTAATTTTAGATATGTTTAGATACACAAATGCTTAGCATGCTGTTACAATTATCTATAGTGTTCAGTAACATGCTTTATGTATACAGTAACCTGTATACAGTAACATGCTATACAGGTTTATAGCCAGGGAGCATCGGCTGTATCATATAACCTAAGGGTGTAGTGGACTATACCTTCTAGATTTGTGTGAACATACTCTATAATGTTCACACAACAACAAAATCCCCTAACCACACATTTATTGGAAGGTATCCTCATCATTAAGTGATGCATGACTTTTTTATGTGTTAGAGTCGGTTTCCAGTGTTTTCAGTCATACTACCCTGAATCATACAACATGATCTGAGTATGTGTGTGTTTATACATATACATATGTTTGCACACACATATGTATGTTATACACATTGACTAAATATACACATGTATTATATACACAGTACATTCATTTATATAAATCTATACAGATGTTTATATACAAAGAAAAGTTCGAAACATTAATCATTGTAACCTCTGGTAATAACATTATAGATATGCTTGGTACACTGTTTTATGTTTCCTAAATTGCATTCAATGACATATTTTATTTTAAATCAGAAAAAGTTAAAATTATATAAATTTAAATAATACATAATTTAAAGTTTTGTATACTATAGGGAAAGAGTAAACAGCATTTTTCTAGATAGTTATCCAATCTCTCAGAATTATTTTTGAAAAAATCCATCATTTCTCTATTAATATAAAATGCCACTTTTATTACAGACTAATTTCCTATCATTTGTCAGATGCTAGGCATTATCTAGTCCAGCATTGATTCCCTGTTTCCTTCTTAGAAATATAACTGTTTTTAGCTAGGCAAATATGTAAAATGAAACTATGATTTCCCCGCCTTCCTTACAGCAAGATGTGGTCACATGTCTAGGTTCTGGCCAATGAAATGCTATCAGGATTACCAAGTGGGTCACAGGGGAAGGCTGATTAAAGGGAACTCATTCATTGAAGAGGAATTCCTTTTTTACTCCTTTGGCTTTCGTTTTCCTTCTGCCCTGCAGTGTGGAAGTGATACATGGATTCCAGCAAATATATCAGACTAAAACATAACCCAGAGGATAGAAACCACACTTAGGATGGAACTATGCACCAAAAATATCCAGGTGAAAAGCCTCAGTTATTGATGAACTTGAAGCTGTCTTGCCAGCCCTAAACTATCCGCCTCCATCTATTCATACCTTTGTTCTTTGGAATTTTTCTTTTATTTCCAGCCTTTGAACTTCTTCCAATCAGTTTGGACTATCTTACTTTAATTATTGAAGCACGTTAATGCATCTTAATAATTGGAAGTGTACGTTCCTTTAAATTTATTTTGAAGGTTTAAGCCCTATTTTTTTCAATTAAACAAGCTTCAATAACGTTTTTGTATTCACAAGACATTTTCCAGCCATTTTTATTATAATTATATTACATTTAGGCCGTATTCATTACAGAGGACGAGTATGTTTACACCATTAAGTTCTGCTCCAGTGTTACAGTATGTGTCTTCATTTGCTAGTCTTTTTTTAATGCTCCAAAAAACTTTTTGTAGTTTACTTTGTCTGGATTCTTTTTCAAACGTTATTATCGGTACATAGGACACTGTGAAGTTTGGAAATCGGATGTTTTTCTGAGTTCATTTTTGAGTTTTAATCATGTTTTTGTTGGTTTTCTTAGGTTTCCTTAGTAGACAATAACATAATGTGAAAATTATGATAATTTTACCACTTTTTCTGCTATTTATTTGCCTGGATTATTTATTATTATTGCATGGATTATAATGTCTTGATAATACACATTTAATAAGACTGGTAAAAGAAATCTACTCCTAATGTTTCTGACTTTAAAAGCAGTTGCAGTTTTTCACCATCAAGCTTTATCTTGGTTTTGATAAAATTTTTATTATGTTGGAGATTGTTCTGTACTGCACTACCATGTCTTCATTTGTGTTGATATTAAAAGAAAAATATTCTATAATACGATCATTAGCATTCTCATGGAACTTCTATTAGATGGATTTTTTTGAGAATTAAAAAAATATATTTATGAAGTAAAGATCTGGCCTATTCAGATATCTATCATTTTTTTTCCCCCTTTATTTTAGTTTCAGGGGGTAGATGTGAAGGTTTGTTACATGGGTAATTATATATTGGTGGGATTTGGTGTACAAATGATCCTGTCACACAGGTAGTAAGCATGGGACCCAACAGGAAACTTTTCAACCCTTACCACCACCTCACCCTCCCCCATCCGGTGGTCCCTAGTGTTTGTTGTTCCCATCTTTATATCCTTGTGCACTGAATTTTTAGCTCCCACTTATAAGTCAGAATATGTGATATTTGGTTTTCCATTCCTGTGTTAATTTGCTTAGGATAATGACCTCCAGCTGCATCCATATTACTGTAAAGAACATGATTTCATTCCTTTTATGGCTGCATAGTATTCCATGGTGTATATGACCACATTTTCTTTATCCAGTCCACCACTGATGGGCATCTCGGTTGATTCCATGTGTTTGCTATTGTAAATAGTGCTGTGATGAACGTACACATGCATGTGTCTTTTTGGTAGAACAATTTATTTTCCTTTTGGCTCTATACCCAGTATTGGCATTGCTGGGTCAAATGTTAGCTCTGCTTCAACATTTTTCTTGAGAAATCTCCATACTACTTTTCACAGTGGTTGAAGTAATTTATATCTCCACCAACCAAAGCACCACCTTTTTATATCTCCACCACCAAAAGTAGTAGATATAAATTATATATATTACCAGAAGTAATTTATAAATTACCAGAATATAAGTAATTTATAAATTACCAGTATATAAATTACCAGAAGTAATTTATATCTCCACCACCAAAGCATTCCCTTTTCTCCACAACCTTGCCAACATCTGTTATTTTCTGACATTTAAATACTAGCCTTTCTGACTCGTGCGATATGGTATCTCTTTGAGCTTTTGATTTGCATTTCTCTGATGATTAGTGATGTTGAGCATTTTTTCATATATTTTTTGGACACATGTATATTTCCTTTTGAGAAATTTCTGTTCATGCTCTTTGCCTATTTTTTAAAGGGGTTACTTGTTTATTCTTGATGAATTAAGTTCCTTTTAGATTCTATATGTTAGACCTTTGTTGAATGCACAGTTTGAAAATATCTTCTCCCATTCTGTAGGATGTCTGTTTAATCTGTTGATAATTTTTTTTTTTTTTTTTTTGCTGTGCAGAAGCTCTTTAGTTTAATTAGGTCCCAGTTGTCAATTTTTGTTGTTGCAATTGCTTTTGGGGACTTTGTCATAAATTCTTTGCCAAGTCTCATGTCCAGAATGATATTTACTAGTTTTTTTCTATGACTTTTATGATTTTGGGTATTACATGTAAGTCTTTAATCCATCTTGATTTAATTTCTGCATAGATCTAGTCAGTTTTTCCAACACAATTTATTGAATAGGGAGTCCTTTCCCCATTGCTTCTTATTGTTGACTTTGTCAAAGATCAGATGGTTTTAGGTGTTCACCTTTATTTCTCAGTTCTCTAATTTGTTCCATTGGTCTATGTTGTCTGTTTTTGTACCAGTACCGTGCTATATTGGTTACTGTATTCTTGTAGTGTAGTTTGAAGTTTGGTAGTGTGACACCTCTAGCTTTGTTCTTTTACATAGGCATGTTTTTGATATTCAGGCCTTTTTTCGGTTTCATATACATTTTGGAATAGTATTTTAAAATCATGTGAAAAATGTAATTGGCAGTTTGATAGGAATAGCATTGAATCTGTAGATTGCGTTGGGCAATATGGCAATTTTAACAATATTGATTCTTCCGATGTATGAGCATAAGATTACTTTCCATTTGTTTTTATCATCTGTGATTTCTTCAGCAGTTTTATAGTTCACCATGTAGAGATCTTTCACCTCCTTGGTTAGATGTATTCCTAGTTTTTTTTTTTTTTTTTCTGATTATTTTAAATGGGATTGAATTCCTGATTTGGCTCTCAGATTGAATGTTATTGGCGTGTCAAGATACTACTGATTTTTGTACATCAATTTTGTATCCTGAAACTTTACTGAAAATGTGTATACATTCTAGGAACATTTTGTAGGAGTCTTTAGGATTTTGTAGATATGGTATAGAATCATATCATCAGTGAAGAGTGATAATTTGACTTCTTCTTTTCCTATTTGGGTGCCTTTTATTTCTTATTTCTTTCTCTTGCCTGATTGCTTTGGCTAGGACTTCCAGTACTACATTAAATAGGAATGGTGAGAGTGGGCATCATTGTCTTGTTCTAGTTCTTAAGAGAAATGGTTCCAGCTTTTTCCTGTTCAGTATGATGTTGGCTAGGTGTTGGTCATAGATAACTCATTATTTTGGGGTATGTTTCTTCCTTGCCTATTGTGTTGAGGGTTTTTATTATGAAAGAATGTTGGATTTTATCAAAAACTTTTTCAGCAGCTTTTGAGATTATCAGCTGGTTTTGTTTTTAATTCTGTTGATATCATGAATCACATTTATTGATTTATGTATGTTGGACCAGCCCATCATCCCTGGAATAAAGCCTACTTGATTGTTGTGAATAAACTTTTTGATATGCTGCTGGATTTGGTTTGTTAATATTTTGTTGAGGATTTTTGCATCTTTGGTCATTAGGGATATTGGCCTGTAGTTTCATTTTATTCATTGTGTCTTTGCCAGATTTTTGTATCACAACGATGACGTCTTTGTAGAATGTGTTAAGGAGGAGTCTCTCCTCCTATATATTTTGGGACTGTTTTAGTAGCATTGTGACCAGCTCTTCTTCGTATGTCTTACAGAATTCAGCTGTGAATCCATCTAATCCAGGGCTTTTTTTGATTGGTACATTTTTTATTATGGATTCAATTATGAAATTTAATATTGATGTGTTCAGGGCTTTGATTTCTTTCTGACTCAGATTTGGGAGGTTGTGTGTTTCTGGAAATTTATCCATTTCCTCTAAATTTTCCAATTTGTGTGCACAGGGGTCTTCATAATTGTCTCTTAGGGTTTTTTGTATTTCTGTGGGGTCAGCTGTAATATTGTTTGTCATTCCTGAGTGCACTTATTTGGATTTTCTTCTTCTTTGTTAATCTAGCTAGCAGTCTATCAATCTTGTTTATGCTTTCAAACTACCAGCTATTGGCTTTGCCAATTCTTTTTATGAATTTTTTGCTCATAGTTTTGTTCAGTTATGCTCTGATTTGGTTATTTCTTTCCTTCTTCTAGCTTTGGGGTTACTTTTTTGTTTTTCTCGTTCTTCTAGGTGTGATGTTAGATTGTTAATTTGAGATCTTTCTAATGGCTTGACATAGGCATTTAGCACTATAAACTTTCTTCTTAAAACTGCTTTAGCCGTATACCAGAGATTTTGGTATGTTGTGTCTGTTTTCATTTATTTCAAAGACTTTTAAAATTGCTGTCTTAATTTTATTGTTTATATCGAAGTCATTCAGAAGCAAATGTTTAATTGCCATGTAATTGTGTGGTTTTTCAGAGATCTTCTTGGTATTGATTAGCAGTTTTGTGTGTGTGTGTGTGTGTGTGTGTGTGTGTGTGTGTGTGTGTGTGTTTGGTAGGACAGGGTTTTGCTATGTTGGCCAGGCTGGTCTCAAACTCCTGACCTTAAGTGATCTGCTCACCTTGGCCTACCAAAGTGTTGGGATTACAGACATGAGCCACCGTGCCTGACCTTGATTTGTATTTTTATTCCACTGTGGTCCAAAAGTATGCTTGGTATGATTTTGATTTCTTTAAATTTATTGAGACTTGCTTCATGGCCAAGCATGTGGTCAATCTTAGAGTATGTTTTGTGTGCCGATGAGAAGAACATATATTCTGTGGTTGATGGGTAGAGTGTTCTGTAGATATCTGTTAGGTCCAATTGGTCAAGTATCCAACTTAAGTCCAGAATCCCTTTGTTAGTTTTCTGCCTGAGTAATCTAACACTGTCGGTGGGGCATTGAAATCCCCCACTATTATTGTGTGGATGTCTACAATTTTTTGTAGTTGTAGAAGTATTTGTTTTGTGTATCTGGTTGCTTCAATGTTGAGTGTTTTTATATTTAGGATAGTTAGGTCATCTTGTAGGACTTAACCCTTCATCATTATGTAGTGCCATTCTTTGTTCTTTTTTTACTCTTGTTAGTTTAAAGTCAATTCTATCTGACATGAGAATAACTACCCTCACTCCTTTATTTTCTGTTTGTATGACAGATCTTCCTCCAACCTTTACCTTGAGTCTATGGTTGTCATTACATGTGACATGGATCTCTTAAAAATTGGACATGAATGGGTCTTTTTTTTTTTTTTTTTAATTTACCTTACCATCCTACGCCTTTTAAGTAAGGCATTTAGACTGTTTACATTCAAAAAGTTTGATGCTATCATGAAGTTTTTTGTTGGTTGTTTTGCAGTCTGTATTGTGCAGTTGCTTTAAAGGGTCTGTGGGCTGTGTACTTAGGTGTGGTTTTGTGGTAACAGGTATTGTTTTTCATCTCCATATTCATAACTCTTCTAAGGATCTCTTGTGAGACTGTTTTAGTGGTGATGAATTCCCTTAGCAATTCTTTGGCTGAAAAAGATTGTATTTCTCCTTCACGTATGAAGCTTAGTATGACGGGGTGTGAAATTCTCAGTCAGAGTTTCTTTTCTTTGAGATGCTGAAAATAGACCCCTAATCTCTTCTAGCAGGTAGGGTTTCTGAAGGGTAGTTTTTCTTAGCCTGTTGGGGTTCCTTTTCTATGTGATCTGACCTTTTTCTATAGCTGCATTTAAGATTTTTTTCTTTAGCATTAACATTTAACTTGAGGTTCATCATTCAAGCACAATAAACCATCACTAAATATTCTTGAACACCGGCTCCATTGGGTAACAATCTATGCTGCCATTCTTTAATTGTGTAGCATGTATGATATCTAAATCTCTAGGCCCTTGCAGAATGATGATATTGTTTACTGGAAACACTAATAACAAATAACTTTAATTTTATTTTGTATTTTTCATTGTAAAAATTGATTAACATATGTAGTAATCTCAGACTCTTTTACTCAAACTTTTTAAAACGATTGATGCAATTGTATTCTCATAAGTTTTGGAGGCTTCTGTTGCCAAAAGACAAAAACCAAAGGCATAGGAATGTTAAATAATATATATTTATTTTCATATGCTGGTCCAAATAACTGGATCAAATCCTTTCTAAAATAGTAGTTATGCAGCATTTCAATCTTTATAATACATACATTTATAGTATTAAAAAATCCCTATAGTATTATTCCATTTCAACGCTCTGCTACAAATCTTTTTCCATTTATTTGGTATATAATTTTTGGATAATAGACCTATTCTTTCCTGATTATTTTTGTTCAGACTATAGTTTTAATGCATATAATTCTGCATGTCTTCATCATAATCATTATTTCTAGCATTGGTATTCACTCACTGGCATGTCATGTCTACGTAAAGGCTAAACCATTTCTCATTTTTCTCCTGGAAAATATTCTTTTTTTCTTATTTCTTTGTTTAAAGTACAAGATTTAATTGTGTCTGGGTAAATTGCCACAGTTCCAGTGACAGCTTTGGAGCCTCTGATTAAAAGTCATTTACTTACAGAGAAGCTCTGTTCTCTCTAAACCAGTTTAGGTGCCTGAGGCCTTTTGGTATTAATGGTCTCTACTGCTGCAGCCACAGAAATGCCTGTGATTAAAGTAATTACTAGTTCTTTAGCTGTTCATTAAAGCAATCCTGTAAAAAATTTGTTTGAATTACTAGGTAGTGACTTATCTATGCATTACACAAGCTCAAGACAATATGACTTACTCATATCAGCACAAAAGAGGTAGGAGAGACAGACCACAGCCCCAGAGTACAGCACCTAAACAGGGCAGCGGCAGAGAAAATGTACTAGTGTCACAGTTGACACTAGGTTCTAAGACCTAGAAGGGTAGCCACTGGCCAAAGACTAAGGGTAGTAATGGAATTTTCAGTCAGGCATTTTGTTATTTACTGAATATTTTTCAAAGTCCATTATGTCCCATACTCTATTCTGTAGGTCATAGATGAAAAATCAGTCTCCTGGGGAAGCTCACAGTCTGATTGGGAAAGGAGACCTATAAAGAAACAATTACAATACAGCACTCAAAATGCTACAGGGGGCAGAGCTTCTATAGAAAGTGGAAGAGAATGTCTAAATTCAGTGGCCAAAAGTCAGCAATCTCCTGAGTATTTATCTCCTAGTTAATCTGTCATGACCCATTATGTTAATAGTCAGACTATAGTTGGGAGATTGACTTCAATTCTGGAAAAGACGCAGGTGTGAAGAGTCTGACAAGTATTTCACATAAATTGAATCATATCATTGCTTTAATTTTAATATTGAGTGAGAAAAAATACCAAATCGACTAATACAAGTTTGCTATTCCCACAGAATGTTTGGGCACAATAGACCCACCAAAAGTTTTCCCAAGAATGAATGAGTCCTAAGATTCCTTAAGATCCCAGTTGCAACATTCTTCAAACAATAGTTATTGATTAGTGTAAACAACTCCTCATCTGCACTCTGAATTATAAGGGATTCTGATTTGAACCATTCAGATTGAGCCTATAGATTTGCTGTAAAACATGAGACTGTGCTCTAAAGATGTTTCATCATAGCTTATATATCATTTTTTTCTTTGTCAGAAGTGAAGGCAAGGCTGAATAATTATCATGTTTATATTTAAATTCAGAAATATTACTTTCTCTATCATTATGAAACTACTGGTTTAACATATTTATTAATGATTTCACCCCAAAGACACTTCAAAACAAATTATTGCCATTTGGTTAGTTTTAATCTTCCAAGATAATGACATATATGTTCTGCCATAATTTTTCTTTAAAAGTTGCCAATCTGACTCTTATTTTGTATGAAACTGAAGTGTAGAACATTGCATAGTTTTCACAAAATATTCAAAAATAATTAACTGGCTAAGTATAGAGAATATTATTTCTTTTTATATAAAAGTTTATCAACTTTGACACTATTAACATTTTGGACAGGAGATCTCTTTGTTGTTGGGGACCTTCCTGTGCCTTGTAGAATGTTTACAGGCATCCCTGGCTTCTACAAACTAGATGCCAGTAGCAGGTCCCCCTTCCCAACACACCCCTGAAGTCAGTACAATAAAAATATTTCCAAACACTGCTTCATATTTTAGAATTTTAATAGTTATATAACATTATATTATTTGCTCCATACATACATTTCCTAAAATATTTCTCAGCTCCTTTTCTAAAGCACGACTCGATTTCCTTGAGATGAAGGACATTTAAAGATGTCATCAAACCTCATCAGTGGGGGATATTTTAAGAACAGCGACCAATATTATTACCCTGGAGACACTTAATTCTATCACCCTTCACTAACCACCACAAAAATAAACAACATAATTAAAAACAAATCCAGACCTATTGAGAAGACTCATTGCTTTTCTAGAATTATTACTAAAGCTTGATTTCTTTTTCCAAAATGAACAAATCAATCAATCAAATGCATTGGAGATATTGTTGTGTTCACCAAAGGGACTGTTTTTTGTTTTTTGTTTTTTAAATGAACAAATCAATCAACCAATACATTGGAGATATTGTTATGTTCACCAAAGGAACTGTAAATGACAAATCCACCTGAAACCCCTGAGAAGCACTGAATATACTAACTTGCCTCTTTTCATCAGCAATATGTTTAAGATAAGCAATCAATGTATAGAATACATTTCATGGTATCACATCTCATTTTTATTCTTCCTCATAGGGTTGATTTTGTTATGACAGAATAACATCATTCTTCATGTACATAAGTGCACTGCTCAGTTCCAGAATAGTGCTTGGCACTCAGTAAATATTTGTTAACTTAATGACTGCATGGTCACAAGATGCCGTGGCATTACCAAGTTCTCTTTAACAGCAAAATTTAAGTCTTTTATTGACTAATTTGAATATAAATGATTTGCAAGATTTTCTATTTCAGTCTTTGTAGTAGATGTCTTGGTGCACAGCCTTTGTGAAGTATTCATTTCCCCAGGAGCCAGTAATTCTGACTGCTGAGGGCTCATAGCTGAAAACTTCCTAGGAATTACCCTCCGTCAATAGAAGCTGGAGGCAGCCTGTCTCCAATGGTGGTTGATTTAGTAATACATTTTGGACATCTCTGAAGGGTTATCCTAGCTCCAGTGTTCTTTGTGGGAAAGATGAAAAGTTGTTTCAATTGCATAACAGTTCAACTTCTTCCTCTGCCCACTCCCCAACAGATGCTCTTCCCCTAGCAGTCCCCAGAAAGCTTTCTGTATACAAACATCCATCCCAAGGTCTGCTCCCCTGGAGACCTGATACACAGCAGTTGGTGCCAGGGGCACTCCACAAAAGAATAATCTAAAAAGGGAATTTGAACAGAGTAACCCATGACCTATTGAGAATGATCGTTGATAATAGGTGGAGTGAGGACAGGGCCTGGTGTGTGCTGTGGCAATGCAGTTGATAAAATTCTCACCAATGCTGAACTGGGATGAGCTAGTGTTGTTCTCAGTGGTGTGATACTGCTCCCCTCTCTGGGAACACTTGTCAAAGCCTGAGACGATTCTGATAGAGATGATGTATGTGTGTTGAGGGAGAGGGGATGATGATGTTACTGGCATCTAGCAGGTCGTATCCAGGGATGGTGCTAAACAGAACGGACCCCTGCCCCTGACAAGAAAAAAAATAACCTGTCAAAATGGCAGTAAGGTTGAGGATACAAACAAAACACAAACAAGTTATGGTGAAGGGAATACACTAGCTGATGCAGTCTTTCAGGTGTTGGAGAGGCTAGGGGAGATTAGTAAGTATGAAAACAATTGAATGAGATGGTTCTTACTGTGAAAGATAGAGGGTAACTAATCACCAATTTAAAGCAGAGTGTGAAAGTCAAGGGCCCCTTGGTGGCACATCCCTACAGAAAATCCTGGGCATGAGGCCCAATGCTTAATTATAAGAGTAGTTGAACTGCAGTGAAGTTTGAATCCTCAACCTAAACAAGACGATTCTGTCAAGATTAGAGCTGAGATTGGGAGGAGTGAAACCTCAAACTTGGGATGTGACATTTCAGTCGACTCACTTGAAAACCTTACAACCCAGGTTAACCTCTACCGCTTCTGGTCTGCATAACTTTCCCCATCCCCAACCCTGCTTGAAGATAATACAGAATACTCTGCCTTTCCAGACCAGGTGTGCTGCCCCTAGAGGATTGACTTCTACCTCCCCTCTTGACAACCAGACCAATGGCTAGGGCCAAGTAACAGTAGAACCCATTCAACCAAGTGCTGGGCTTGGCGAGAGGGAAAAGGAACTCTATCTCAAACGTGAACGGAGGAGTATATGTGGATTTAATCCAGAGGGTGCTGAAGCAAGGGGGATAGAATATGAAGTTGGGTAAGGGAAAGTTTATAGAAATAAAATTACTCTAAATGCTCTAAAAAGGACCTCAGGAACGGTACTAATCCAATACTAGGTTGTCTCTTGGAAACTTGGAAAGTGAAGGCCCATGCTAAGTAAAGCAGGAATGCTAGAACTGCCGTTGTAGATGATGGATGAAGGGACCAAAAGGCTCAGAGAACTGGAAGGGCCAGAGTAGATACACTGCATGAGGCCTCCATCAATGTGGGCTCCTAGCACCTCAATTTTACTGGGAAGTCCAGTTCTATAATAACATCTCTGATCATCAGCCCTGTCCTAGAGGAGACCACTGCCACTGAGCTCTTCCACAATGTTGAGACCCCTTTCACCTTATTACTTCTTAAGTAGTGTCTTCTGGGCTGGCTGTGTTTCCTGACCTAACGTACTCGGATCCCAAATCTCATATTTTTTCCTCTACACTTAGCTGCTCCTTAAGTAATAACAACAACAAAAAAACCAAACACACACACACACACACACACACACACACACACACACACACACATCAATGAGTTTCTCATCCTATGTTGCCTAAAGGAGCCTAACTCTGAGGCCATCATGGTACCCAGAGCACAGGAATCCCTACCCCAAGTAGATCCAGGCCTCCTCTCCATTGCTACATCAATAGAGAAACATGCTCCTGTAGTTTCCATTTTGAGGGGGAAAATCTTTCCCTTGCTCTCACATTCTTTCTTAGATACCCAAATTTCTCGGTACCCCATATTTCTGGGTGCTCACCTGACCTACTTTGCTTAACTTCTAAGATCAAATAAGAGTGAACACTTCAGGATGTTAATCTTTTATACATATTTGAAATGTCATGTTATTGAATTGATCCCAATATACTGACACAAGCTATTAGAAATTAAACTTGGGGGTTAAACATTATAAAAAGTTATAGCAACACAACTGGTTTTTATTGGAAAACAACCATACCATAACTTTCAGTATATTTGTAAGTCTTTGAATTCTTGTTTTATACTTTTGTTGTAGAAGGTCATCTCTATATGGATTTTTAGGGGAGTTTCTTACAGCTTATTAGAAAATGTTTTTATTTGATATGGCCTTATTGAAATTTGAGATGACATCTCTTGACAACACCACATAGCACTCTGCTCTTCCTCCTTTTTTCCCCCTAAAGCCCACCAAAAATGAATAGAATTCACACATTTCCCTTAAGTAAACATATCTGAGCCAGAAAATATTTTGCATGTCAGGTGAAAGATGTATTTTATCTGATTCTATTTCTTTTCAGTAGAGCTTCATGAGTGTCTGGAACAAAATGTTTTCAATCTTGATGTGTGAGCTCTCTTTGAGAGATTCTATGAAGCGAAGCAAAGCAAAAAGCAACCAGATGCTTGACACGTATAATTGAATGTAATATATTGCAATTATATTATACATTATATTCTCCAGATGAGAAGGAATAGCCTGTAAGAACATCCAAACTCAATAAAACTGGGTAGAGTGAATAACTCAAAAATTTCCAAAAAAAAAAAAAAACCTTAAAGAAATAGATTAGTCTAATGAATGCATGACAATAAGAAAACATTATGAAACATTATATTATGGGGAAAGGAGCTAGAAGCAGTAAACGATAAATGTGATTATGTAACATAAAGAAACAATAAAATTCTGAATCAAGCTATAGACAGAGAATATTTGAAAACGTGGGTGTCAACTGTTTATGGTGCAACACAGACAATATTATTTAATGCAATACTGTACATATATTTAAGCAGAAATTTTATTCCACTTATGAGCATCGTGTGCCAATTTTTGATGTATTTCAATTATTTCATGTGCAATAAGAGATGAGATATGATTACCAGTTTCTACTTTCTTAGTTAACCTCAAGATTTGCATAGGATATATTCACTCACATAGAAATCCGACTGCTACTTTTGTGAATGAGTTTGATTCAATTAACACTTCAGATCTTCCAAGAATTATATGAATACATATTTGTTATTTATTCACTAATTAGTAAGTATTAGTAATTATAATTTAGTAATAATACATTCATATAATTATTCAAGCCTATAAAACGAGTTTTGACTTCATAGCTATGTCTTTAATTTCCGGAAACACCCAAAACATAGCCTCCTTTTTTGATACAGTCTTTCCTGAAAATCTGTGCATAATGAAAATAAATGACAATATATGAAGAGCCCAAGAGAAAAAAACAATGAGAATTTCCTCATTCTTATCCTTTTTACCTTGAAGGTCAGCTTTTCTTTTTTCCTCTCTATATCTTTTTTACAGTACAAATTTTTATTCTTGATCCTTTTAGAAATATTCCATCTCCTACCAAGGAGGGCATGGTTTATTCTTTCAATCTGGTTGACTTCTTTCCACCAGGATGATTGATGAACACCCAATAACCTACAATAATCCACTTTTATAGTGCAGCTGCCAAAACTTAGGTTAATTAGGCAAGAATAACTCATTGAATTGGAGAGATAGTGTAACAGAATGCCCAGGTGGGCTTTTCCAAATTCTGGCAAACATTCCATGGTGTGTTTGTCAATTCAAATCCAAAAGAATTGTTCTGTGGGAATACAGTTATCCAAGTTCACTCCAATTTGAGGTTTTTCCACCAGGTAAAATGACAAAATACCTTGCCACTCGTCTTGTTGCCTGCCAGTCTACTGAAGATAACTCCTGAGTAAGCATGCACGAGTGTGCACAGGACTTATACACACAGATCCTTCAAAACATTTTAGAAAATGCATACAAGATAAATATATACTTGAAGAAAAAAAAAATCTCTAAATACTTCCCCATCCATAATGGAAGTGACATTTTATGTTATACACTGAACCTAGACTAGCTAAAAAAAAAAAAACCCATTAAGGTATGTTCACAGGATGGTTTGTTTAATTTTTGTTAAATAAAAGTACTCTCTATCCCATATATATACCTTCAGTAGGATAAAGAACTTACAGAAGCTTTGAAATTATGTATTATTTTAATGATATAACAAATACTTATTGCATTTATTCTAAAAAACAGATTTGCCTGTGTTCATTATACACCAGATCATCTGCATTTGTTTTACATACATTATTCCACTTAATAGTCACACTATGTCTAAAAGTACCACTATTATCACTGTTTTACATATGTGAAAACTAAAGTGCCTAGATGTAAAATAATGTTCACAAGGTCACACACATAATAAGTGATAAAGGATTCTTGTATACCCCTTACCCAGATTTCCAAGCTGTTAATAGTTTATGATATTTGTCTTATTCTCTCTATATAAATATTATTATTATATATACTATACATTTCATAGAAAGTCATTTTCTGACATAGTGTCATAGTATCTCTATATACACCAGAGAATATTTCCTAAAAATAACAATACCAGCCTGTACATTTTCAGGAAAATAAGGAAATAAATGTTGATTCAATACTTTAAAACAATGGATAAGTCTCATGCAATTGTCTCCAATTTCCCTATCAATGTCTTTTGTACTACCCGCTTATTTGTGGTGTACGATTCAATGTAGAGTCAAAAATGGCCCCTAATTGCCATGTCTCTTTATTAGCCATCAATTTGAAACATCTTCTTGGTTATGCTTTTCTTCTGTGACCACAGCAGTTTTAAAGAATGTGTTTTAGTTTGTTGCAAAATAATCTCAATTTGGATTTTTCTTTTGTTTCCTTGTCATTACATTCAGGTTACACATTTTTGACAAAATATTACAAGGGATGCTGTGTTTTTTCAGTGCATGGTATTATTTGTGGGTACATGACAACAATCTCATAATTGGAGATGTTGGATTGTATAATTTAGTTGTGATGGTGTTCACAGGATGGTTCATTATAAGCTAATTTATCAGTGTTTGTATTTATTAAAAAGTAAGGGGATAGTTCTGACATCTAAAGAACATGGAAGACGTCGCTTTGATCCTCACAAGGAAAATGCTGAACAAACTGAAACTCAACTGTTATTACATCCACCAGAAATTGGAAGTTACAGGGAAAATCACCACCCTGAAATTTGGAAAGATAGGTTAATATAGAGAATCAAAGTGAAGATTAGTTCACCAGAAAGGAATGCAGCTTGTATTCAATGTTATTCCAAAGGTCCTAGCTAGTTCAATAAAAAAGAGAAGGATATAAGAGATATATACATATATATTGAGAAATAAGTAGTAACATTGTCTTTGTTTGCAGATGATATGCTTGTCTATGCAGAAAATCCCAAATAATCAATAGAACTAGAGCTAATACATGATTACAGCTAGGTTGCGGGATACAAGGTTATTATGCAAAAGCTCAGCAGCTTTCCTATGCACTAACAACAGGTGGGATTTAAAATTAACAACACTATGCATTATCCTCCAAATAGTGAAATACTTAGCTCTAAATCTAACAACACATGTACAAGTTCTAAGGAGAAAATCTATAAAACCATGATGATAGTAATCAAACAAGATCTACCTAAATGGAGAAATATTCCATGTTCATGAAATATCCATGGTGTAGAAGCATTCAGTGTTATCAAGATGTCAACTTCTCCCAACATAATCTATAGATACAATGTGATCAAAACTCCAACAAGTTATTTTGTGGCTATCAACAAACTAGATCTAAAGTTTATATGGAGAGTCAAAGACCTAGAATAACAAACTCAATATTGAAAAAGAAGACCAAAGTTGAAGGACTGACATTTCCTGACTTTGAGACTTATTATAAGGCAATGGTTATCAGGAAAGTGTGATATTAGCTAAAGAATAGACAAGTAGACGGTACTTGTCTATTGTAACGGAATAGAGATACTAAAAGTGAACTCACACAAATATGTTCAACTGATCTTTGACAGAGGGGCAAAGGCAATTCCATGGAGAAAGGGTAGTTTTTTCAAACAGTAATGCCAGACACATTGGACATTTATATGCAAACACATGCACCCATGCGCACACCCATACCCACACCCATACACACATACACACACATTTTTATTTTTCACAAAATTAACTTGAAATTAATCATAGACTTAAATATAAATTGAAAAACTATAAAACTAGTAAAATAAAATATAGGATAAAATCTAGATAACTTTGGTTTTATGATGAGTTTTTAAATACAAAAACAAAAAGACAATCATTGAAAGAAAAAAATAAGTTGAAGTTTGTTAAAAGTAAAGATTTCTGCTCTGTAAAAGATACTCTTAAGATAATGAAAAGAGAAAACAGATCCTGGGACAAAATACTTGTAAAAAATATTTTTGATAAAATACTGTTATCCAAAATGTACAAAGAGTTCTTAAAGCTCAACAGCAAGAAAACACAAAACTGAATTTAAAAATGAGAAAAATGTCTTCTCTTTATCTAAGAAGAAAAGTAGATGGCAAGTAAACATATTTAAAAATGCTCACAATCATATGTAATTAGGGAATTACAAATTAAAACAGTGAGGTACCGCTACACACCTTTTAAGCTAATTAAAATTTAAAAAATGGATAGCATCGAATGCTATAGAGAATGTGGAGCTCTAGCAACTCTAATTGCTAGTAGGAATATAAAATGGTACTTTAAGAGATAGTTTGGAAGTTTCTTACGAAGGCAAACAAGATCTTACATATTACCCAGTGATCCTGCTCTTACAGTTTACCCAACTGAATTGAAAACATGCTTACTCAAAAACCTGCACCTGTTTACAGCTATAATCTTAATCACCAAACCTGGAAGTAACCAAAATGTCTCTTTCTTTCTTTCCCTTTCTTTCTTTTCTTCCCTCCCTCCGTCCCTCCCTCCCTCCCTCCCTCCCTCCCTCCCTCCCTCCTTCCTTCCTTCCTTCCTTCCTTCCTTCCTTCCTTCCTTCCTTCCTTCCTTCCTTCCTTCCTTCCTTTCTTCCTTCCTTCCTTCCTCCCTCTCTCCTTTCTCTTTCTTTCTTTTCTTTATCTCTCTCTTTCTCTCTCTTTCTTTCTCCCCTCCGTCCCTCCCTCCCTCCCTCCCTCCCTCCCTCCCTCCCTCTCTTCTCTCTGTCTCTGTCTCTCTCTCTCTTTCTTTCTTTCTTTTGAGTTTTGCTCTCGTTCTCCAGGCTAGAGTGAAATGGTGCGATCTCGGCTCACAGCAACCTCCATCTCCCGGGTTCAAGCAATTCTACGGCCTCAGCCTCCCGACTAGCTGGGATTACAGGCATGCGCCACCATGCCCAGCTAATTTTGTATTTTTAGTGGAGATGGGTTTTTGCCATGTTGGTCAGGCTGCTCTCGAACTCCTGACCTCAGGTGATCTGCCCGCCTTAGTCTCCCAAAGTGCTGGGATTACAGGCGTGAGCCACCAAGCCCAGCCCAAAACGTCTTTCAGTAGGTGAATGCGTAAAAATACATGGTACATCTGTAACACAGAATATTATTCTGTAATATTCATGGTACAGAATATTATTCAAGCACAAAAAGAAGTAGTTTCCAAAGCCATGAAAAGAAATGGAGGGACCTCACAAGCATGTTGCTAAGTGAAAGAAGCCAGTCTGAAAAGACTAAGTCCTCTGGAAAATTCTGCAGGGAAAAAAAACTGTGAAGACAGTAAAAAGGTCAATAGTTGTCAGGGGTCCTGGGTACTGAGGGTGGTGGGAGGAGTGAATACATGAAACACAGGAGATTTCTAGGGCAGTGAGACTATTCCATATGATACTGTAATGAGATATACAGCACATACATTTGTCAAAACCCATGGAACTGAGAAATACAAACAGCAAAACTTAATGTAAACTATACACTTTAGCTAATAATTATGTATAAGTGGTGATATATGAATTGTAACAAATGTACCACATTGTGACGAGATTTTAATAATAGGAGAGACTGTGTGCATGGAAGGGGTATATTTAAGAACTCTGCATTATCTGCTCAACATTTTTGTAAATCTAAAATTCTTAAAAGTAAAGTTATTGATTTAAAAAAGCTACATAAACAATTGAAATTTAACAATGACAATTTCATTGACACCATTTTGATTTTTGATTTCATATTGCCCATAACCTTTAAGAAACAAACACATATTAAGTTTTGCTATTAGAACATAGGTAGTAGCCAGGGAGTCATTACAGCAGGCCATGGGTGAGACCCAGTGCTGGGCTGACTTCAGGTCTTATCCAGTGCAGTCATAGTGGTGATGGCCATAGGGTTGCTTGTGTTACTCCATTCCCATCTATAAGTGGCCCAGAACAGAGAAAGAGACTATATTTGGGAGAAAGTAAGAGAAGAGAACAAGAGTCTCTGCCTAGTAATCAAGATAATTCTCCTGGATCTTGCCCCAGACCATCAGGGTGGTGCCTCTATGAGTCTGCAAGAACCACAGTAGTACTGGGCTTGGGGTGCTCCCTGAAACAGATACAGCTTAGATCATAGCACCTGAGTCCTTTCAAATATCTGGAAAGCCTTTCCAAAAGGGATGGCTACAAATAAACCAAGATAGTGAAGGCTACAATAAATACCTAAATATCTAGCTCTTCAATGCCCAGACACCCCAAAACATCTACTAGCATCAACACCATCCAGTAAACCACGAATTTACCTGCTTAATTAAATTAGGCACCAGGGACAAATCCTGGAGAGATAGAGATATGTGACCTTTCAGACAGAGAATTTAAAATAGCTGTGTTGAGGAAACTCAGAGAAATTCAATATAACACAGAGAAGGAATTCAGAATTCTGTCAGATAAATTTAACAAAGAGGTTAAAAAATAAAAATCAAGCAGAAATTCTGGAGCTGAAAAATGCAATTGGGGTATTGAAGAAGACATTAGAGTTTTTAAAAATCAGAATTAATCAAGCAGAAGAAAGAATTAGTGAATTTGAAGACAGGATATTTGAAAATATATGAAAGAGGAGGAGACAAAAGAAAAGAGATTAAAAAACATTGAAACATGCCTAGAGGATCTAGGAAATCGCCTCAAAATGGCAAATCTAAGAGTTATTGACCTTAAAGGAAAGTAGAGAAAGACATAGGTGTAGAAAATTTATTCAAAAGGTTAACAGAGAACTTGCCCAAACTATAAAAATATATCAATATCCAAGTACAAGAAGGTTGTAGAAAACCAAGCAGATTTAACCCAAAGAAGGCTACCTCAAGGCATTTAATAACCAAACTCCCAAAGGTAAAAGATAAAGATAATATCCTGAAAGCAACAAGAGAAAAGAAACAAATAACGTACAATGGAGCTCCAATATGTCTTGTAGCAGACTTTTCAGTGGGAACCTTACAGGCCAGGAGAAAGTGGCATCACATATTTAAAATGAAAAATCATTCAAACATGAAGGAGAAATATACACTTTTCCCAAACAAACAAACAAAAACTGAGCAATTTCAATACCAGACCTGTCCTACAAGAAATTCTAAAGGTAGTACTTCAATCATAAAGGAGAGGACATTAATGAGCAATAATCACCTGAAGGTGTAAAACTCACTGGTAATAGTAAGCACATAGAAAAACACAGAATATTATAACACTGTAACTGTGGTGTGTAAACTACTCTTATCCTAAGTAGAAAGACTAAATGATGAGACAACCAAAAATAAGAACTACGAATTTTCAAGGCATAGTCAGTACAATAAAATATAAATAGAAACAACAAATTGTTAAGAAGGGGAAAGAAGTTAAGGTGTAGAGTTTTAATTAGGTTGCATTTTGCTTGTTTCTTCACTTATTTCTGCAAATAGGATTATGGTGTTATCAGGTAAAAATAATGGGTTATAAGATTTTATTTGCAAGCCTCATAATGACCTCAAATTAAAAAACATAACAATAGTCACAGAAAATGAAAAGCAAGAAACTAAATCATATCACCAGAGAAAGTCACCTTCACTAGAGGAAGACAGGAAGGAAAGAAAGAAGGAAGAGCAGACCACAACACAACTAGAACACAAATAACAAAATAACAGGAGTAAGTACCTACTTATCAATAATAACATTGAATATAAATGGACTAAACTGTCCAATCAAAAGACAAAAAGTGGCTGAATGGATGAAAAAAACCACGACCAACTGATCTGTTGCCTACAAGAAACACACTTCACCTATAAAAACACATAGACTGAAAATAAAGGGATGGAAAAATATATTTCAGGCCAATGAAAACCAAAAAATAGCAGGAGTTGCTAAACTTACATCAGACAAAATAGATTTCATGACAAACATGTAAGAAGAGACAAAGAAGGTCACTATATAATGATAAATGGGTCAATTCAGCAAGATGATAAAACAATTTTATATGTGCACTCCAACCACTCAGATATACATACATACATATAGAAAACATTAATTAGAGTTAAAAAGAGAGATGGGTCCCAATACAATGATAGCTGAAGACTTTAACACTACCCTTTCAGCGATGGACAGATCTTTCAGACAGAAAGTCAGCAAAGAGACATTGAACTTCATCTGCACTATAGACCAAATGGATGTAATAGTTATCTACAGAGCACTTCATCCAAGAGCTGCAGATTTCACATTCTTTTCCTCAGCACATGGATCTTTCTGAAGGATAGACCATATCTTAGGTCACAAAAGAAGTCTTAAAACATTCACTCCTGTAATTCCAGCTACTTGGGAGGCCGAGGCAGAAGAATTGCTTGCTGGGAGGCGGAGGTTGCAGTGAGCCGAGATCATGACACTGTACTCTAGTCTGGGTGACGGAGCAATACTCACCTCAAAAAAAAAAAAAAAAAAAAAAAAAATTCATTCAAAAAAATTGAAATAGTATCAAGCATCTTCTCTGAGAGCAATGGAATAAAACTAGAAATCAATAACAAAAGGAATTTTGGAAGCTATACAAATACATGAAAATTAAACAATATGCTCCTGAATGAACAGTGGGTTAATGAAGAAATTCAGAAAGAAACTGAAAAATGTCTTGAAACAAATGACAACAGAAATACAATATACCAAAACCTATGGGATACAGCAAAATCAGTACTAAGAGGTGTTTTTCTTCCTTTTTCTGTCTTTCCTTTCTTTTCTTTTTTTTCTTTTGAGACTGGGTCCTGCTCTGTTGCCTGTCACCTGTCACCCAGGCCTGAGTGCAGTGGTGTGATCTCGGCTCAATGCAACCTCCACCTCCTGGGTTCAAGTGATTCTCCTGACCTCAGGTGATCTGCCCAACTCAGCCTCCCAAAGCGCTAGGATTATAGGTGTGAGCCACTGCACCTGGCCCAGTACTAAGAGGGAATTGTATGGCTATAAGCACCTAGGTCAAAAAAGGGGAAAAACTTCAAATAAATAATCTAACAATTCATCTTGAAGAACTGGAAAAGCATGAGCAAACCAAACCCAAAATTAGTAGAAGAAAAGAAATCATAAAGATCAGAGAAGAAATTTTAAAAATTGAAATAAAAACAATACAAAAGATCAATGAAACAAAAAAGTTTTTTAAGTTAAACAAAATTAGCAAACCTTTAGCCAGACTAAGATAATAAATCCAAATAAATAAAATCAGAAGTTAAAAAGGAGACATTACAACTGATACTGCAGAAATTCAAAGGGTCATTAGTGGCTGCTATGAATAACTATATGATAATAGATTGGAATATCTAGAAGAAATGGACAAATTCCTAGACATATACAACCTACCAACATTGAACCAGGAAGAAATAAAAAATCTGAACAGACTAATAAGTAATAAGATCAAAGCTGTAATAAAAAGTCTCCCAGTAAAGAAAAGCCCAGGACCTGATGGCTTCACTGTTGAATTCTACCAAACGTTTAAAGAAGAACTAATACCAATCCTATTCAAATTATTCCAACAAATAGAGGGGAGGGGAATACTTCCAAACTCATTCTATGAGGCCAGTATTACCCTGAAACCTAAATCAGACAAAGACACATCAAAAACAAAACAAAACAAAACAAAACAAAAAAAACCCACCCCCCCCAAAACACTGCAGGCCAATATCTCTGATGAGTATTGATGCAAAAAAAAAAAAATAGTCTAATAATCTGATCAAATATCTGAATACATATTTCTCAACAAAAGACATACAAATGGCAAACAGGCATATGAAAAGAAAGGACATCAGTATATTGAAGCGATGTCTGCACTTCTAATGTTTGTGGCAGCACTGTTTACACCTGTACACTGTTGGTGGGAATGTGAATTGGTACGACCATTATGGAGAACAATTTGGAGGTTTCTTGAAAAACTAAGAATTGAGCTACCATATGATCCAGCAATCCCACTGCTGGGTATATACCCAAAAGAAAGGACATCAGTATGTTGAAGAGATGTCTGCACTTCTAATGTTTGTGGCAGCACTGTTTATAATACCTAAGATTTGGAATCAATCTAAGTGTTCATCAAGAGATGAATGGATAAAGAAAACGTGGTACATTTAATCCTCATGTTAATAAGATTTCCAAAAAATGAAGCAATGTTAATCTTCTCGCTAATTTTTGAAAGAATATTTTAATTAAAATTGTTATTTATGTAAGTATATAATGCACTTATTTTAATCTTTAAATCAATAAAGTATTTTTAGTAAGTGGGGAGCTACTTTGAAAATATGTAAGTATTGTTTAGGTAAATATTGTTTCTTATCAGAATTTCACTTATTTTTAAAAACATCTATTGATAATCATATCCCAAATCACTTTTTACTGCAGCGGTTGCCAAATGGTGATATTCTAAACTCATAATTCTTTCTACATTTATTGCTTATGTTTTATTATAATGTAGAGCAGTCCCTTCTCTCCAATTTATTTCTCATTCATTCATTCATTTCTGTATTTATATCAGCATTGACTGATGGATTCTTATTTTACTCCATGGGTTATATTTTATTCTTATCATTATTTATTTGCTGCTCTAATTGTCCCAAGTTTGGACAGTAAGAGCCCCTTCAGGATGACTCCTCTGCTCTTTTGACATATCCATATATTCTTTGATTCCTTCTTCTCATTGTGATACTGCAAAATGTTCCAGTCCCATCTTACACATTCCCTGCTCTGGAATCACCCATTTTCCCATGGAGTCTTGGTTTTATTTAGTGGAGAACAGTATTTAGAATCCAAGATCTGGGTGCCAAGCATGTTTCTTGCTCCTAGGCTTCCAGACCTTCTCAGCAGGAAGAACTAGGAACACACACACACACACACACACACGCGTGTGTGAATGTGTAGGCCCATATAATCTGCATCTCTGTACCCATTCATCTATACATGTTTAAAAACCAAGAGTTTACAGTTTCCAACTCAATACTTCAGGATTTATTTTCACCTTCCTCCTTTCTATATTTATAGTTCCCCAAGTAGTAAGAATTCAAGATCCTGTAATTATCAATATATTCACTTAATTTTTATATCTTTCATATAACCATTTAACCACATGGGTCTTCTCCTCCCCCTCAACCCAAGCTTCAGTTCCTCTGGTTATAGGTTATTCTAACATGATTAAAGTCCCTCTTTCCTAGTATACACTGTCATATTAAAGGGAACAGTAAAATAGTTTATTCTTTTGTTCAGAATAATATCCAGGGGTATAATGTACGTTACCTATGCAGGGTCAGCTGTCTAATTTTGCCAGGCCCAGTTCATAATGGAAATGCAGGACCTCAGCAGGGACAGGGAAGTCAATCTCTCCTTCCTATCAGCTGTCATCCCAACCCACAGCTGACAGGGTGACCCTGCAAGAAATGGCAAACCTCTGCACTGGCATCCACTTAGTACCTGGATCAGTTGTGAAAGATACGTTTGCCCCCAGGAAACATGCTGTGGCACTGTCAACCCACGCACGGGATGATGAGCACCATGCTCCTTCTCTAGATTCTGCAGGGAACACACAGAGACCTTGACTTTCCCCAAGACCCCTGTCTTGGCCTCCAGCGAGGTGGAGGTCAAGAGGATGTAGGCCGTTTTCAACAGATGTGACCTGGTTACTGCCCTAGGTATAGGGGTCAGGGGTCAAAGAGTGGGATCAAGAAAGGGAGTCAGGGCATGTCCCAAGGCCACAGAGGATGGGGGTTGGGCTGCCCAGAGCTCCTCCCATGGAGTCATGGAGGTGGCTGGAGGCAGCAGCATGTGTGGGCCGAGGTCCCTAGTCCCTGGCACATGCTCCACTGAGCCGTTGGACTTCACTTACAAAACATAAACTCAAAGATAACACTATTAAACATTTCAAGACAGCGACCAGAGAGTATTCAACTCCCACTGTTCAAGTGTAAGGCCTTCTAAAGTGGGGTCTTGTGCAATCGTACCGGACACGTCCATGAAGTTAGCCCTGTACTTATTATACAGTGACTGTGTTAAGGGGACTCTTCTTTGCCCAGGCCCCTCGAGAGAGAATGGTGGTGGTAGTGTGGTCCATGGGGACTTTTAAGAAGGAGTGAGTGGAAACAAAGGGAAGTAGAACCCTGTGGCATGAGCAATGGGGTAGATGGACAAGAGATATTATCAATCAAGAACTCCCTGAGAGAAAATACCAGGTCCTGCTATCATGCGGCGGAACTCAGAGTACCAGGCTTTGTAGTATTTATGGAAATGTGACTGGAATTTAATCAAAGGATGTTCAAACTGAAAGGGTGGTGACACTTGTACCTCAGTCTTTCCCACTGGTTTATTAGCTCAACAGCAATTGATACCTGCAAAGTTTGGCTTTTGTCTCGGAAATCCCTGCTATGTGCTTGTCACAGGAGAGGCGCTCAACAAATGTCAGCTGAATGAATCAATAGAACCCACATAAGTTCAAACATCACATTCAAGGTAATTCAGTCTAGTTAATATTCTACTTGGTTGAACTCTTAGTATTATGAAAATATTCTTTCTTCCTTGCTAAATTATGGAGCTCAGTAAAATTATGCAGGTTGATTTAGGAAGAGAATCATTATTTTTAGTATTTTTTTTTCTAGGAGGTAATTTCTTCTGAGAATCAAAAATTAAAACAAATATGCAAGTCACATTTTAAGACACCCATTAGCTTTTGAGGTGGCCAGGTACACACAAAAAAAGTGAATGCTACACTAACAAAATAAGCAGGAATCAGCACCCACCGTTATTTAATGTCAAACTATGTGATGCTTTATGTTAATTTATCCAGGGACAGAAGTCTTTATGGAGAATTTGGTAAGTAACTTTCTCATGCCCTATTTGCAGTAATAGAATAGGAGTACACTGTGAACATGAAGAACCTCTGCTTCAATACTGGGTCCCTGGAGCCTGCACACTGTCCAAAGGTCCTATGTGACAACACTGTCCAAAATGCATTCCTCTCTCTGACTCATTTCTTAATTCTCCACCTCGAGGAGAGTAACGTGGAGATACTAGAAGAGAATGTCAAGAAAATACATTTTTGCATTCCGTCGTTTTTTGCATGTCTTCTGGGACCCCACCTTTGAGGTAAATAGAAGTGACCAGGACACTTCATTGAGTGCACCTCTCTCAGGCCTTTCTAGACTCAGATAAAGTTGGTCCTAGGAAAAATCCTCTCAGTGATCTCAGTAGGTCCTTTCTCTCTCTGTATCCTAACTTGGACATCTAGTGTTTTAATGACTTTCTATTATATCTCATCCAAAGAGGTTCTCAAGGTATAGTGGATAAAGCATTTAACCAGAGTTGGAAGGCCTATTCAAGGTCATATTCTATAGCTTACTGGTAATTTATAACCTTAAGAAAATCATATTTTCTGAGTTTCTATTTCATCATCTTTAAAATTTGTATATTTGTATTGTCTTGTGAATTATATATGTTTACAGCGTAAAATCTTTTCAAACATGAACTATTCAAACATTTTAGAAACATACTGAGTGATCAAGGGGGGATTAGGCTTGAGGAGTTAGCTTTTTCATTTTCATATTAAATTTAATAGAGAATTTAATATGAAAAGGTTGTCTTTGTTATATTTGTCTTTTGGGCAAATAATAAACATATCTTGGTAGAATTCAGCAAGTAAAGTGTGTTTATGCAGGTGTACATATTTGATAAGAAGAGTTGTGAAAGGAGACGTTGAACAATATGTATTGCAGCCTTCTGTTCTCATTCTTTAAGCCTCTCTTGCTCTTAAAGTTTCAGACTCTGAGTCATGCATGTCGATTTTTTAAAAATCAACACTTTCATGATGTAACTAAACTACAGTGAGAGAACTGAGGAATTCACAACCACCAGCCAGCGCTCTCAGTTCGTCTGTTTTGAACTTGATTGACTCAGCAATTATGCTTTGATGTGGTAAAAAGGATATTGGGCAGCTGGGATAGATGTGAAATAACTAATTTAACAATGAACTGAGTATGAAAATTTCTGTCTTCCCTAGTGCTAGCCTATATTGATTATGTCTGAGGCTTTTCTGTCGTGAGTCTTAAAACCAAAACATTCTTTAATACCTATATGAATATCAAAAGGCTGATGAAAGACCCAAATACAATAGTAATAGCATAAAATATTACATTTGTCTAAATGATGATGTGGTATGTAAATAACCTGTTTCAAATTGAGAAAAAATGTCAGGGCAGATTATTTGAACTATTTAAAAGTGTGGAACAATACTTGATCAAAAAACACATCACAAGAAAACCTCATAATTTCCTGATTGATGTTCCATAAAATCGCCTAAGTTTGTGTCTCTTGAAATAGTTATGAAGTTGTGGAAAGACATTTCTACTCCCATTAGAGAAAAAGTCAACCTTAAACTTTAAATTAAATGCTAAATTATCATCGATTTACCAGCCATACCTAACCCAATGAAGTAGTCTATTATCTATGTGCTGCAAAAACATTTACATTGCTTTAAAGACATTTTAATTTCTCTAGTAGCTCGAGGAAGAGACTTAGAAGGTAATACTTGGAATTAATTGATTTGCTCAAGGTATGTGTCAGCAAAGAAGATAGCACACTTAAAGGGGGATAATTAAGGATAGTTAATAAAGAAACCATTTCCAAAGGCGTGAGCTTGGCTAAGGAAACCAGCAAAGGATGGCACACCACAGGACTAGCAATAGCAGGAAGCTCTTTCCATCTTAGATCTGAAGAGGAATGGATATTAGAACCCGGAAAGAAATGCTGCCATTGCTTTAGAAGTAGCGGTGGTCATAGCAGGAGGATGCCAAAACGGTGATTCAACGTTTGATAGAATGACACACCGTTGCCAACCTGTAGCCTGGCAAGGGTTAGCCAGGGAATAAATACTCTGATCACATTCTCCTTCCACATGTAGATCTGCTGCTATGCCTTTCCATAGGCCAAATCCAATGGAGGTCAGAGGGAGCCTGTGCAGTTCAAGTTTTCCTTCCCAGGTCGCAGAGCAAGTTGGAGAAAAATAGAGTGTGAATATGGAGGGAAAATAGAAAATCTCTTGCACGCTCAACATTCATTTCGCCAAAAATGTTTTATCTTACAACAAATTTAAATCGTCCCTGAGGCATACTCCCCTTCAAGAAAAATATACTCAGTCACGACTGAAGACACATAACTTCCATTCTTCATGCTGAATATTTCAGCTGCATTTATTGTTTTCCTACATGAGGCATAGGTAATGCTGGACTTGCTCCAAGTTTTCTAAAGCAATTTCTTGAAGCAGGCAGTTTTAAGAAAAGTTGTCACTATCACACACTTGATGACATTTCATAGCATAAAATATACCTATGAATTTCCTAGGGATTCATTTTTTCTGTTATTTTTTCAAAAGATTGCATTCACTAGCTTACACATATATTAAACTGGGGTGTGGGTTATTTTTGTGGGGACTGAGAGATGCTCTGGTTTTGCAGAATGATAGTTGACTTAGGCCAGGTGCGGTGGCTCACGCCTGTCTTCCCAGCACTTTGGGAAGCTGAGGCGGGTGGATCACGAGGTCAGTTGATCGAGACCGTCCTGGCTAACACAGTGAAACCCTGTCTCTACTAAAAATACAAAAAAAAAAAAAAAAAAAAAAAAAAAAAAAAAAATTAGCTAGGTGTGGTGGCTGGCGCCTGTAGTCCCAGCTACTCGGGAGGCTGAGACCGTATAATGGTGTGAACCCAGGAGGTGGAGCTTGCAGTGAGCTGAGATCACGCCACTGCACTCCAGCCTGGGAGACACAACAAGACTCCATCTCAAAAAAAAAAAAAAAAAGAGAGAGAATGATAGTTGACTTATAAACATGTGTATATTAAATCATGCATTTGTTTAGATGAGTTTAAAAGGTTAATTGCCTTTGAGGATTTGCTGTTGTTTTCACTTGTTGAAAACAATTTTGTGAATACATTAATTTTAAGGGTATATGCAGATGGTATGAACAGAAAAAATTAGCTACCCACTAATGAATTTGTAGGTGAAAACATCTTAGATAGGTGCTCTAAAACGAGGAAATGGACGTGATGAATTACTTGAACATGTAAAGAGAAAACACACTATGGCATTCCACTCAATAAATCCCAGTACGATGTATTAGATTTATTTCCGTCTATTCTGTCTGAATCCATTTAAATCTTTTAGACTGCTTTGTAACTAATACACAGCAGTGACAAAAAAGAAGCTCATTTCCCCTTTTCATACACACCTAAATTCATTGCCATTTTCTCCTTGGTCCTTGAGGAGTGACTAGCAGCAGTAATTGTTTTCATTTTTTCCTATCTGAGAATGTGTTTTTGTTTTCCTTTACACTCTGATGCGGAAATCACTGCTTCTGTGCACTTGTGGATGTGCTAGCAATAAATATAATTTAACAAAATGCTGAACTGAAAATTAACTAGAAAATAACACATGAAGTCATTTGCATTAAATGTAAATTAGGTAAGAATGAAAACTGAAATGATGGATTTTGTGTATTTCTTTTTTTTTTTTCTTTGAGATGGAGTCTCGCTCTGTCACCCAAGCAGGAGTGCAGTGATGCGATCTCGGCTCACTGCAACCTCTGTCTCCTGGGTTCAAGGAGTTCTCTGCCTCAGCCTCCCGAGCAGCTGAGATTACAGGTGCCCATCACCACGCCCGGCTGATTTTTGTATTTTTAGTAGAGATGGTGGTTTCACTATTTTGGCCAGGCTGGTATTGAACTCCTGACCTTGTGATCCACCCCCCTCGGCCTAACTCATCTTAAGTTCATGGTGGAGTCTACGTTTTTGCTTCATAGATGATAAATTCATAAGTTTGGGGTAGACAACAGTTTTTTAAAAACATCTCTAATAGGCATTTCGCTGAAGGTTATAAAGGAATCTTACCATAATCTCAAAACACAATACATCTAAAATATTAGAAATGATTTTTAAAAGATAAAGATAAGTGTACTGTAGTCTGAAAAATGAAATAATATTGTCTTAATAAAAATTACCTATATTTAAATATTTTGGTGGGCTCTTAAATTCATGGGATAGAATATATTCTCCATTGAACCCATCATTAATGAGTCAATCAACCATAAATTAACCATTAGTTTGTCTTTTAAGCAGAATGCTATATCTAACTTATGTATGTAGCAGGTTGATAATTTAATATATATTACTATGTGTAGAAAAACATTAACTGTTAAATACATAAGGTTTCATAAAAATAAAATAATAAAATTTGTCACATTATCATAATCAATAATTATTTGGAATAACTATTATTTACTTTAAACTTACGTAAGAAATACTGTGCAATAATAATTTAAAGAATATTGGCCGGGCACGGTGGCTCACGCCTATAATCTCAGCACTTTGGGAGGCCAAGGCAGAGAGATCACGAGGTCAGGAGTTTGACATCAGCCTGGCCAACGTGGCGAAACCCTGTTTCTACTAAAAATACAAAAAACTAGCTGGTCATAGTGGTGGGTGCCTGTAATCCCAGGTACTTGGGAGGCTGAGGCAGGAGAATCACTTGAACCCAGGAGGCGGAAGTTGCAATGAGCTGAGATTGCACAACTGTACTCGAACCTGGGCAACAGAGCGAAACTTTGTCTCAAAATAATAATAATAATAATTTAAAGAATATTAACGCTAGAATTAATAATATATGGATTAAATTCTAGCTTTAACACTTACCACCTGTGGGAGTTTGGCTTATTTCCATTTTCTTAGTCTTTTTTCTCATCTGTAGCTCATGTGGGTTTTGTGAGGATTAAATGAGATAATATAATGCCTCCGAGAAGGCCTGCAATGAAGTAGAGATGCAATAAATTTTAGTTCAGTATTTTTCACTTTACTTTTTGCTTTTTTGTTTTCTTTTTTTTTTTAAATTTGAGACAGAGTCTTGCTCTGTCGCCCAGGCTGGAGTGCACTGGTGGGATGTTGGCTCACTGCAACCACTGCCTCTCAGGTTCAAGCAATTCTCCTGCCTCAGCCTCCTGAGTAGCTGGGATTACAGGCACATGCCACCATGCCTGGCTAACTTTTGTATTTTTAGTAGAGATGGAGTTTCACCACGTTGGCCAGGCTGGGTTTGAACTCCTGATCTCGTAATCTGTCCTCCTCGGCCTCCCAAAGTGCTGGGATTACAGGTGTGAGCCACCACGCCTGGCCACTTTTTGCTTTCTTTAAATTTGAAAGCCATGGAAAAGTGTAAAAGCAAGTTTAGATTTTAAAAGCTACTAAAAAAGAGTAGCTATTATGGAAGCATCAGAATAGCTACTCTTTGCATGTGTGCCATGCACCTTCTAAGTATCATACAATACAAATTTATAGTCATAGTTATTATTCTGTCTTATAGATGAGGAATATGAACCACAAAGATGTTAAGGAGCTATCCTTACCTAGAGTAGAAGGGATAAGGAGTCTACATTTACATAAATATTGTCTGGTTTCAGTACTAAACATTTCAAAATGTAGGGTCCTGCTTTGGTGAAAGTCATAGCCATGTTTACGGTATCCACTGGATGGTCACTTTTCCATATCAAAGTTCCAGTTGTTAGTCTAGCGTGCTAATGACATCTTGGCCTTCTGAAAATTGCTATTGGTCACTGGCAGGGAGAATGGGCTCTATGTGTACTTGACAGGCTACTGTTGCTATAGCAACCTGTTTCTGCAAAGCTTCTGCCATTGCCTCCTTAGAGTACCTAGAGCTCCATTTTCAACCTAACTAAGCGTGTCTGTGACTGTAACACTGATAGGTCATTTTATTATGTACCTGTTAATTCTTGTAGAGTAGCAAGTTCCATTCAACCTCTAAAATGCTTCCTGAATCTGTTTATTCTATTCCTCACATAGCCAGCTCCTCCCATTTATCCTGTAACTGCTCCCTTTTTCTTCAAATCTCTTCCCTTGCCCTCTAATTTATCCTCCTACTTCTACCAGCATTATCTTTCCAAAATAGAGCTTGGGGTTTTTCAGCATCTCCCTGTTTTCAAATACCTACTATGGGATGATGTCCAAATGTCTTGATATGACAAAGTAACCTAAAATAAATTAGAAGTACAGAGAGGTGATGTATTAGTAATAAACAAGGATGCCTAGAATAGTAATGTTGAACTGCAACTTGATTTATTTGACATTATAGATATTACTAATCCAAAAGAAGATAAAATGATGGTCTTGAAATAAATTGTTTATCTTGGGCAATAAAAAATAAGTAACTATGAGTGTTGAACTGTAAATTATATTCATGGATTATTCCTACCTCAGTACTTTGTGTAGTATGGTTAGTTTTTAAAATATTTATCTTGAGGGGAAGTACACACAACAAACTTAAGGACTTCGTTTCCAGGAGAAAAACTGAGCAAATAATACAATGTAACTAATGAGTTTATCATACATGCATTTTTAATAGATAAATAATTTAAGCAAGTTACATGTTTTAAATACCATTTCAGTTAGAAATTGTAATTAGGTAGTTGAGAGGAGTTTTTATACCTTTGGAAAGTGCTTCGACAACTTTATACAACCCACACTCCAACTCTGGCTGTGAAATTTTTGCTCAGTTTGAATTCTCCATCCTTAGAACAAGTAATTATGATAAAATGAAAAAAGAAAACCCTGCACCCCATCATGTTCTTAGCAAAACTACATAGCATAAACTCATGCTACAGGGTTCCAAATAGTCCAAGCTATTTTAGAACAACAGTGTCTATTTTTCATTTTGAATTACTGCAATTTCAGTAGCAGCTGTTGCACTGAAAATTATAATGGTCAACATTTAATCAACACAGTGTTTTTTTCCTTTCATCAATCAATCATTTGCTTCAGTTAGCAGAAAAATCTCAAACTTTTCGTTCCTAGTTATACTTTAAAAGCTTCATTATAATCTGGCCCAACCTACTGATCTCCCATTATTTCCCACTACTTCCTAACATGCAATCTGGGCTCTGTTTCAACAGTTTCCTAACTAACACACCAGCCTCCCTATTCCTCCCGTTACTTCACACTTCTAAAAAACCATCTGTTTTTCCCCTACTCTGTACAAACACTGTCTTTTTTGATATCAAGAGCTAGTCTCACCTTCTCAAGAAAGTTATCTTTGCTTATGTTCATGTAGCTTTATATGATTTCCCCATCACTAGACTTCCATAAACCTCTGAATTTCATCTCTTAATTGCACAGTACTTGTCTTGTTGCCCCACTTTGATTGCAAATTTAATGAAGCAAAAATCAGATTTCAAGTTTTTCTGGTTCCTTTGCAAAATATAACAGTGTTTCTACACAAGAAATATCTTGGTATGTCCTTGTGTGCTAATAGAGCAACATTCATTGCTCTTTCTTCTGAGTTTCTGTAATATTTTACATTAACAGCATCTTATTCTCAGAGTCAAGCCCTTGAACAAAGATACTTGCATATGTCTCGGCCTTCTGTACGCAACTTGAGTTTTCTCAGTCATTGCCATCATTCTTTAGGTATCTCCTCTGTATTATGCAGTGTGCTAAAGCCACTGGAGAAAACAAAATGTGTAAACTTCTGCCATTAAGGAACTCACGGTCTAGTGACCTTCTGGGGACCTAAGACCTTCACATGAGGTGGGATTGGGGCTGCAGCAGTCTCGGGGAATTCATAGAGGAGATCCACTGATCTTGCTCAGCACGGGAAGGACAGAATGGTTGATCTGGGTATTAAAACAGGAGCAAGACTTTGCCAGTGGAAGAGGCACTCTGGGTAAGCCTATTTAAGTAGCAGTAGCAGCTCATGAAAACTCACATATATAAAAGAAACAAAGCATGGTGTAAGTTTAGGGAACAACAGCAGTAGGATGAGAAGACAGGGTAGTAGTGAAAGAAAAGGTTGAAGAGGTGGGTTGAGACTGGGCACAATGGCTCAAGCCTATAATCCCAGCATTTTGGGAGGGTGAAGCTCAAGAATCACTTGAACCCAGGAGTTTGAGACCAACCTGGGCAACATAGTGAGACCCTGTCTCTAGAAAAAATAATAAAAAATAATTATCCAGGCACGGCGGCACACGCCTGTAGTCCTAGCTACTCGAAAGGCCGAGGCAGGAGGGTGCTTGAATCCAGGAGTTCAAGATTACAGTGAGCTATTATTGCATCACTAATACTCAGCCTAAGAAACAGAATGAGACCCTGTCAAAAAAAAGAAGGAAGGAGGGAGGGATGGAAGGAAGGAAGGAAGGAAGGAGGGAGGGAGGGAAGGAAGGAAGGAAGGAAGGAAGGAAGGAAGGAAGGAAGGAAGGAAGGAAGGGAGGGAGGGAGGGAGGGAGGGAGGGAGGGAGGGAGAGATGAAGGAAGGAAGGAAGGAAGGAAGGAAGCAAGCAAGCAGGGTGGGGTAGAATCAGAAATACTGATAACTGATGAGGATATTCTGATCAAGGCATTCTCCAATTTGGCTATATATTATTGCTTGGAAAACTAAAAATTATATATAGACCTAGGATTACAACTCAGACCTGGCAGGTGATCAGAATCATCAAGGGTGAACAAAGAGTAAATGGCACCATAGTATCATAACATTTTTCAAGAGATTGATAGACATTTAAATGACTCTTTTCCTTCTTCTTAGTATTTTGGCATTGAGCAATTTTAATTTCCAATGCCCTTACCCAATTCCCTTCTTAAAATGTCATCTTTATGCATCTATTTATAATACATCTATAAAATGTAAAATATATGATGATGATACATGTTTTTGAGCCCTTGATACAGGATACTTTACAAATATTACCTGTTTCCATACATCCCCTCTATAATCATACCAATGATGATTAATGGAGCCCTGAGAGGTTAATTAACCTGAGCTAGGATATGAATCCAACCACCCTGACTGAATAGCCGAAGTGGTAAACCACTATTACATACAGCCACCCTGCCAAGTGCAGAGCAGGTGTTGTCACCACTCCAGGCCGTGGACAGACGTTCCAAGTTGTAACCACCTGTGGGGTATTCAAGCCTAGGGAGGTCATCTGAAATAACACAAAGGGAGAGGGACAAAAAGTAAAGACACACACACAAAAGAAGTTGCTTTTAGCTCTATGTACTCTTCCATTTGGATAAGCAACTCCCAACCATTTCTTTGTGCTGAATCTGATAGAAAGCTGAGTACACATTAAAAAATCCCTCTCTCAGAATGGGAGACTTTGACACCAGATAAGGAATCTCCAAGTCAGGTGCTAGCTAGGGGTGCTGCAGAATTCAGCCTCAGGACTCTCTGAGCAGGTTTTCACTGAGGGTTTGTCAATAAAATGTTTGCTGATTCAACTTGTATGGGATCACTTCATGTTTGAGAATATTTCTATATCACATCTCTATGTCATTATTTACACCTATGATATTTTTCCCTTTGCTAATCAAGAGGTGTCCATTTATGGAATAGCCAGATACAGCCATTTCTAAAAGCAAATGTATTTCTATTATATTTTTGTTTCTTATAGTTCCTTTTTGCTCATTTTTTTCTGATTTGACTATCAAATATTATTCACTATATACAGTACTTTAATTTGTTGATGTGGGTGAGAAAAGTTAAAACATTGCTTATAAAATAGGGGATTTGATTTATCACTAGAATTTGAAGTTCAGAAAGAGATGAGTCAGCATTTTTCTTTGGTTGTTTATTTTTTAAGATAATGCATGCAATGGTTATAAGTAAACTCAGAAAGAAGCATACACTATTAAATGGGCATTTTAAAAATATTTTGAGGCCGCGCGCGGTGGCTCAAGCCTGTAATCCCAGCACTTTGGGAGGCCGAGACGGGCGGATCACTAGGTCAGGAGATCGAGACCATCCTGGCGAATATGGTGAAACCCCGTCTCTACTAAAAAATACAAAAAACTAGCCGGGCGAGGCAGCGGGCGCCTGTAGTCCTAGCTACTCGGGAGGCTGAGGCAGGAGAATGGCGTAAACCCGGGGGGCGGAGCTTGCAGTGAGCTGAGATCCGGCCACTGCACTCTAGCCCGGGCGACAGAGCCAGACTCAGTCTCAAAAAAAAAAAAAAAAAAAAAAATTTTGGAATTTTGGCTCAGATATGTAAATGGTTGAGGAAAAGCATTTTTACTTTGAAATGTTCTAAAATTAACATTCTGATATGCTGTTTCAGATGAATTACTAAAATAAATATAAAATTTGAAAAGTGTATTTTAATGTGTTATTAAAGTCAAATGATGATAATAGTAGAAAATAAAATTTCACTCCTAACTTACATTTAGTATTTTTATACTAAAATTTACCTTCAGATGACCAATATGAACTACAATAAAATATTCAATATGGTTAACAAATCAGTGATAGGAAACTGGCAATTTTATTCATCCAAGTAGTAGTCTTTAACTTACAGAAATTATAATTTAACAAAAGTTGACAACACATTGATTTAATTTATATTTTTCTTTTAATGTATTACGTTAAAATATAATTTAGTATTTTTGGAAACAACAGGGTTTACTGAATGGTCATTACAAACATATTCTGTCTGTGAATTTGCATATCTAAAGAGATAAAAGACAAAGGTCATTAGAAGAAGTTTCTAATTTGATAAACTTGAAGTTAAAAGAGTTTTTTTTTTTAAATGTAAACAGAATCATTAGAAAGACGCTATTTCTTCTGATTAATATTGCCTCATTTCTCAGCCTGCCCAGTACTTTTCAATATGGTTGCTTTTCCTCCACAGTAACAAGATGTTTGGCTGGGCACGTGGCCACTCAAAATGAAGACTTCATTCTTGGCCTGCCTTGCAGGAAGATATGGCCATGTGACTGAGATCTGGCCTATGGAATGTGAATAGAAATATATTGCACCTCCCCTTTCCTTCTTTGTCTATTCATTTTTTCTAGTTTCTTGGAACTTGGATCAGCTGCTGAAACTCCATATCATATTATGAGGGGAAAGGCCATAGTCCACTAGAGTTACTGGTATAGAAAGCTGGAAAAAGCCTGTGTCCCCAAGGAATTTTTTGAGCAATGCTATCATGTCACTCCTGGATTGCCTACCTACAAGACATTTTTAAATGTGAGATAAATAAACCTTCATATTTTTCATCAACTATTTTTTTCTTCTTTTACTTGAAGCAGTATTTTATTCTAACTAGAACAAATTAAGAACTAAAATTTAGTAAACCTAAAGTATTTCATTGCATCAAAAAACTTACGAAATAATTTAACACCGTAATTATCGGACATAAATAGATAAGCTAACAAAAGGATATGTAGGATGACAAAATGAACTCATCCAGCAGTTTCAAAAATCATTTTAGTCTTTAATTTTTTAAAATTGTACTATGCTATACATAGAATATAATACACATAATTGCACTTGTACAATTTTTTAAAATTAGGATGAAATGAGCACCTCTATGACCACTGCTAAAATTAACAAGTATAGAGCACCCACTTTCAGTATATTTAGAGCCTCTATGTACTCCTCACTAACACATCCCTCTCCTTGGTCTATATCCCAAATGCAACTGCTTCCCCAGCTTTTTGTTCATCAGTCACATATGCTGCAATGTGTTTTTATCTGCAAGTAACATCCGAAAAATTTGCTTAGAATTCGTTGTTTTTAGCATGACATAAATTGAATCATATCAGTGCTTTAATTTTAATGTTGAAAGAGAAAAAATACAACATTGACTAATTCAAGTTTGCTATTCCCACAGAATGTTTGGGCACTGCAGACCCACCAAACGTTTTCCCAAGAATGAATGAGTCTTAAGATTCCTTAAGATCCCAGTTGCAACATTCTTCAAATAATAGTTATTGATTAGTGTAAACAACTCCTCACCTGCACTCTGAATTATAAGGGATTCTGATTTGACCCATTTAGATTGAGCCTATAGATTTGCTGTAAAACGTGAGAGTGTGCTCTAAAGACGTTTCACCATAGCTCATATATCATTTTTTTTCCTTTGTCAGAATTGAAGGCAAGGTTGAATAATGATAATCATGTTTATATTTTAATCCAGAAATATTACTTTCCCTATCTTATGGAACTAGTGGTTTAACATATTTATTAATGATTTCACCCAAAAGACACTTCAAAACAGAAATTATTGCTATTTAGTTACAGTCTTCCAAGATAAAGACATACATGTTCTGCCATAATTTTTTTCTAATTTTTGCACTCATTTGTATCTTTCTTAATTGCCTAATTAAGAGTGGAACACAGGTTTTATAAGTTGAATCATTGCTGAGATACCTTATGTTTACAATATTGTAAGTGTGTGCATATGAATTTCTAATCTGTGTCAGGTCATAATCATTTCAGTTTCAATGAATTAGGAGTGACAGCTGCTTAGGAAACAACTTGTTTCTATTACAGCTAGCATATTTGTCATTAGAGTAAGCATCTCTTTGGCAGTTTATTTTGTATTGTTAATAATTATCATTATTTTGACTATGGGGCATTTAATTTCCACATTTAACATTTGGTACTGTTATGTAAGTAACTGACTCATAAAATAAAATCCAAACCGTCAACATTTTTGCAATCATAGGCAGGACAAGTAAGCAAATTAGATGAATATAAGACCTAAATTAATGGGCATGTGAATCATACAGAATTTATTAATAAGAATGCAGATGAATTACAGCACTTCATTCTATACTGATGCTGAGAGTTCGTTCGACTTATTATGGTAGTTACAAAAATATCCTTTCTCTTTTTTATTAAAAATGAGGATATCGACTATTTTATTTATTTTAATGATGTCTATGCCGGGAGTAAGAAAATATGTATAAAATATGGTACACATGGTGATGACTGAGGGCGGAAACATGATTATCATTGGCTGCAACATATCCATTGTAGTCCCAGCAATCTTGATCTGACATATTATAAGCTTCAAATGGCTACAAGTTACAAACCACTTAGTTTGGGTTATTCTAATGAGTCATCAGCCACAGACAATCAGATGTCCCCTTTTCTGTGTAGATCCCTAATATTCTAAAAGCCTGAGAGCTTCTATGCAGCATTCATTATCCTTCCCACATTTGAATGACATAAATTGATCACAGAAATATCCTGTGATGTACCCTAAGAGAAAGAGTCCTCCTATCACACACCCTGGGTTTGAACCCAAACTGTCATTTATTTTAAAAAGCCGTGTGATCTTCAGATATTTGTTTAAGTTCTTCATGCCTCAGTCTTTTCATCAGCAAAATGGGAAAAAATAGTAATATTTGATAGGATTTGCTGTGAGGATGAAATGAGAAAACACATTCTAAGCCCTTAGAAAAAAGCTTAGCACATCATAAGCACTAAAAAAAGTCAGGTTTATTATCATCCTAAGTGACACTTATAATTTGCTGATAAGTAAATGAGTCTAGAGACATTTTACTTAAAATACCAAAGAAAATCACGAGCAGATGTGGGTACAAGTGCCCCAGAGTCCATGGTCTTAAATTGGCACCTTCTCTGTCTTATTTCTGAGAACAAAATTTTAAATTCCTCACAATACCAAGAATTATGGCATTGAACATCTAAAAATTGAGCTGTATCCATATTTTGCTCATTAGGATCAGAAATAAATATTTCTGCGCTAACAATTTTTTAGAGTGCTAGGACAGACCTATGTCTTTGTCAATTCTGTACACACAGGATTAGCGTATCTTACAGATAGTGGGTGCTCAAAAAATGTTGGTTGAATGGGTAATTTCTTAGTTTTGGTCTGTGTGCTCTGCAAGATGATTCCTGAACTGAAGGCATTCTCAGTCCTCATCCCATTGTCCCGCAGTTGATTAGGTCAAGCTCTACGTATGTAGAAAATGGTCATAATTTTTACATTTCTTATTCTCATCTATACCAAAATCCTGAATTTCTCTATGAATATCATGTAATTTCTGCTTATTCTATAAAGTAAGTATAAAAAATGAATACTTTGTCAATGAAATAAATAGCAGAATTTAATGACATTAAAAGGTTGCTTTGGAGACCACATTTATTATCCTATGTGTCCAATAGAGTGTGCTGGTGTACTATGTAACAGTAGAGGTTTCGGGCAATGGTAGTGCATTAGATTTATTTTGACTATTTGGTTTGCTTAACACAGTTAAATTAAAGAATGAGACTACATCCCTTAATTAAAACAAAATGTCTGCCAATTTAGTGTACCATGTGAATATTTACAAAAAGAGAAAATGAAAATGATAATTGAGTTTTCCTTTTCAGATGGTCTCGTGATTCAACATCCTACCTCATGGATATAAAATTGTAACACTTCTGGTTTACGTATACTAAAACTGTATACTCTGCTTAGTTATGTCTAATAATTTGAGCTTTTCAAATTTAAAAAAGTGCCTTATATTTTGCATAGGTTATAACTCATGAACTCATCATATGTCTGTTGATTTTATTCAACAATAATAAAACCCTTGCCAGGGATATGATTATAAGAGTATATTAATGCATTTAATCCATTATTTATTTTTCAAATTTAACCTGAAGTGGCATACAAAACTGTCATCAGCAAGCAAAAAAATCAAGATGAACAGAAATCATACTAAAAATACTCCCAAGTGATTAATATCTAGTCATATTTTATTTTTCATGGAATAGTTAAGCATTTAGACAAATTAATGCTCCAGTTGCAGTTTAGGAGCAAGTATCTTTGTGATTTCATTTTTCTTGCATTATGTGTGTGTGTGCATGTGTGTGTCCCATGGGAAACTGGCCAAGAACATGGCTAAATAAGAATCCATGTTTATGCTACTTGGGAAACTGGGTAGTCTGGCAGTGTATTGGCATTTTTGATTCCATACAATATGGCAAGAATTTTCAACTCAGATGCTGTAGTAGACATTTGTCATTTTTTTTTGACTGCTCAGTATTTGAATTCTCTATATATATTTGGAATAGTGTTAAGAGATCTTCTGAGTTTTATAGGGAACAGAATCAACCTTATATTATAGAAACAGAAAATTAGAGATGCTAATTTTGCCATCCTTCTTTACACTAGGCATTGAAACTCTAACAATCACATTCACCTGTTCCACAAATGGAACTGGGGGCTCTTTGGGGCCAGAGAAGCATAAAGTCGTGAGTCTACGTTACCATGATAGTTCTCAGAGCATCAGGGCCCACAATGCAAACTGAAATATTTGTTTCCTTATCAGATAAATTATGTGTATGATTTAGGCTTTTGTTCTCAGCTATGTAACATAAAGCATATGTTACGAGGCCTCCTGCTGATTCTGTAAAATGCCGATTGTTTTCCAACTCACATCAAAGTCAAATTCTGTTGTTATTCAATAACACACAACGGTGAGATACTTGTGATTTCGAAGTTATACTTCTTAGCAAAAGAAATTTAAAGCTTACTCCCAACATTACTGTAGAATGTAGAATTTTAATGAATTGTGCAAATCAAAGGGGAACAGCCCAGATACCAGGTTGTTCAGAAGAGACACAACTTTGAGCAGCCAGTGGCAGAGCATTGTCATGTGGCGATTAAAGCAGGTAATGAATGCTGGATGGAATCAAAGTATGCAAATCTCTACAGCAGATTCTTAAAGTGATTGAGCAAGTTCATGAGCAGAGTCTGAGAGGAAAGACCTCGAAATAAAAAAGCAACAGTCAGCAAAGATAATGTGGGACAAGACTAAGATACATACAAAATCTTTAGCAGAGCTAATTAGATAAGAAAAAGAGAAATGTAAATAAACATAAAACATTTTCTTTTCACCTATTACTTGATGAGAAAATATAAAATTTTACATCAAAATCTTACAAAATCATATATAATTTTATTGAACTTCTTTTAAGTGTGAAATGTAGTTTTCATTAGTTTATATTGATTTTATTAATTGAATATCAATTCTATTAATTCTATAACTGATCTCGAACACAGTGCATCTAAAAGCAAATGAATGAACAAATCAAAGGAAAGAAAGGAAAAGAAAGAAGGAAGGAAGAAAGGAAGGAGAGAGGGAGGGAGGGATGGAGGGAAGAAGAAAGAAACAACAATAGCAACTATCATTCTCATGCTTTGTAGATTGTTCAGGAATGAGTGGACGCCCCTGAGAATTTTCCTCTTTCTTTGGGCAGTGCCTACAGCTTCTTGCACACAGTATTTGCCATGAGGTGCAGGAGTGTGGATTTTGTCTTGGAGAATCCTCCTTCTTTTACAATGCAAAGCATTCTGATTGGCTCACCCAAACTGGTCCCAGGTGTTTCCTAATACACCTCAGTCTTATTTTTGAACTGTATAGTGCTTCTGTTTGAGATTTCTGTTCATTGAATCTGATTTGAAAATGAGTATCCTTCTAGCTTCCCTAGAATCTCATTTCCTTTTTTCAATAAATAAAACCTAATTTCAAGGGAGGTGCTTGGGTTCCATGTTGCTCATTGGTTGATTTACTGTAGACACTGCGTTGGTTTTATTTAAGTAACAGTGAAATTTTCCAGCCATGGCTCCTACCACAGTTATTTATAAGTATAATATCTCTATATAGGTATTTCCTATCCTGCATTCAAAGATGATCTGTGGAGTGCTGACATTCAGAGGATAGAATGGATAGGGTTTGCTGAACAATTAAAAAGAATGAGAAAGACTGGGAAATCTGGTATGATTCTGGTTTAGACAACATTCTCTGAGATGAATACATAGAATAAAAGAGTAGGTTTGTTGGGAAAGATGATATGTTCAGTTTTGGATGTATTTGGTTTGAGATGCCTGATGGAGTGTCAATATGAAGAAGCCAACAAGGTGTTTGGATGCGAAATAGTTTATGGTGGAAAGAAGATAAGAGTATGAGATCAGGCTGACTGCTGTTCAAATATTTGCTTGGCAACTTTCTAGCTGCAGAACCCCAAATGTATAACAAACATCTGCATTTGATTCTCTCACTGAAGAATGGGAATAATAGCACTTGCAGGTAAATTCCCAGTGTTACTTACCTCTGCTGAGTTCATCTTTTAGTGGCTGAAAACTGATTACACAGACAATGAAAATGGAAGAATGGAAAAATGAGATAAAATGTTCCTTCCTTTGGAGTTTCTTATAAATGCACCTTCTTCTTAACTATTAACTGTTTTCATTGTACTTTGGAGTTTCCATTCCCTCTGATGGCGAGGAAAAAAAAGTTAAATAAGTTATTAAAATGTAACAATCTCCCCAAATTTAAAACTGCCTCCTCATAGTAACTATTAAGTCAATTTGAAGAATTTGAAGTTTAAACTCTCTCTTCTAGCTTTTTTTCTCCCTGCAAAACACTTTTTTTTGCCTCCCCATCCAACTTCCTAAGAGGACATCTGAGTGCCGAGGAATGTGGTATTCTCATCCAAGAGGAGACTGCGGTGAAGATAAGGGCTCGAGAAAGAAATGCTCTGTTGTCAGCTCTGCCAACAGCAAGTGATATACGGTTAGGACTGGAAACCCGAATGAGCAGTGTAGAGTCTCAGCCATCCCACTGCGCTAGCATCCACTGTTGAATTCTATGTTTGCTGATCTTTGCCTTAGGTATGAATTCTAAACTAGTAGTTTCCCCTGTCCAGATCCCTGACTTCTGGGGTCCATAGATGCTCTTACTCACCTGTACTCTTTTCCAGGACTCATAAAGCCTCCTACATGTCATCCAGAGATTGTAGGAGGGGCTATGTCTGCTGGGGCACAGTCTCAAGCCCATCTATCGTGTCTTTCTGTCACTTTGTATTTGTGGTAACACACAGTATGCCGAAAAAATAAAGAAATTAGAACGCAGGACCAGATATTATTGGATTTTTCTCCAATTTATTTAGTCCCCTTCTTCTTTTCCCTCTCTCTCCCCTCTCTGTCTCTCTCTCTTTCTCTCTCTCTCTCTCTCTCTCTCACACACACACACATACACACACACACACACACTCTCAAATAATCCTCTTCCCCACATTCCCACCCTCCATTCTCTCCATTTTTGTCCCAGTTTAGGGATGAAGGCACTAGATATTTCTTATGACTCAGGTAGCATCTTCACCCACGGTAAGGGCCCACGCAAATCTCCCTGCTCTCCAACGGGAAACCTTCCCATGAAGGAAAACTTGCATGCCTTTCTGTCTGGAACCTTCCTTACATCACTATTTTTCCCCACTCTATGGGCTTTTTTATTCTAGAAAATTATCTTTCCCAACTTTCCCTAGGAACATATATTTCATGGATTTGCCTGATGGTAAGAAAAATTAAAAAATGTATTTCCAAGAGGGAGATGATATTGGGGGATTTTTAAAAATTTACCATCCCTGTTAGATAAAATTGGACAAAGTATACACAGACTGAAGATATAACAGAGATATTGCAAAGAGGTTTCAGGTTGCATGCTTGCTTATGACTGATTTTCTGAACTTCTGTGTTGAGAGGTCTTTGGAGACCACAGCTGACTTGGCAGAAAATATTCACGATTGATTAGCCATGTCCACTATGAAAGTGGGTGAGACGGGTTGCATCGTAGGTTGCACATAATTGCCATCACGGATATAGTGAAAAGGTCATGGAATTTGGGGTCAAATAGATCTGACTTATATTCTATCTTTTCAGCTTGTTTTCTGTTAAATGAACTTATATTCTTAGATATTAATTACTTTTTGAAATATATGTGAATTCTTTTTAATTTTATATTTTATATTCACACACTCTAGAAGCCTTTAAAAAATTACATCTTGGCTTTGTGCATCTCACAGTTTCAAATGAGATATATTTCTTTTAAAAACAAAATACGTTTTGATATCTTGATTCAAAGGTATTTTATCTAGTGTCCATTGGAGTTAATTCTACTAGCAAGCTGCTCCTATTTCATAGGAAATTATTGAATTTTATTTCCATAAAATTCAAGTTATGATGACAAAAAAGGGACATTTTATGTGCCTACAGTAAAAATTTGTTTTCTGTTTTATTGTACCCTGGGAAAATATTCTATCAGGACAAAATTTGAAATAACCAATTCATTTGAACAAATAGTATAAGATTTATTTTTCCCTCTGGACAATTTCTTGTTATTTGTTTATATTATTTCTGTACTTTATCTATATTTTTATTTATGTTAGATAATATGTACATTTTACCTATAAAATGGGAAGTACTGGCTATAATACCTTCACACTCCATTAGGATTACTAACATATGAATATGCATAACCAAAACAGATGTTTTGTGTGTTTTACCAACTAAACTATGTCTGGGGCCACATTCTTCAATCCATGGGAAGATTCAAATAATGCTAAACTGGTTTGATTATTTTTGTCAAGAAGAGGACATAAAAGGCGGGCTGGCAGAGGCAGGGAGTGGAATGGGTTCCCAGTAGGTGCTAACCATTTATTGCTCTAACTGTGCTGCTGGGACAAGGGAAATAAGGAGAGGGAGATGAGGCCTAGAGAAGTGGTGCCCAGGAACATGAGGAGCTGTCACAATCTGTCAGTGGTATACCTGGGTTTCTAGGAGGACGTGGTAGAACAGAAGATGCCTGTGGATTAAGGTGTCTTGCCAGCACACAGAGACGACATTCACATGCAGAACGACATTCACATGCAGAACGACATTCACATGCAGAACATCAGAGGTTTTAAAAAGTCAACATTTAGGTGCTGGGAGCACAAAAGAGCAAACAGCCTGGACCTGCCTAGGAAGAAGAGGCTCTGATCTTCACCAGAAAGGTCCACAAGCTTGCCACTTAGCAGAAGGAAAACAGTCTCTCAGGAGGACTCATCTTTCTCCCAACCACAGGCCCTTTTGCCCTAGTGGACTCCTTTATCCATGCAAAAATATTAGAAAATATATTTTGTGACTACACTGATAGAAAGGTAAAAATAATACAGGCTGGATTCATGGTTACCTATTCATTATTCTTATATTGATTTTACTTCCTATTTTAATTTTTTTTTTTTAAGCATGTTTTGTGGGTCTCTAAAGATATTGCAGGTCTTGGGCCCTGAGCATACTGTGTATAATGGGAAAGTCACCTTGCCACCCAGGTCGATAATGTGTACTTGGGACCAGAAAGGAGGAGAGGGGAAATACCTCTTAAAAAAGGAATTTGCAAGATACAGCTATAAGTTGGACATTTGCTGAGGTTTTAGTAACTAATTAAACTAATTAACTAATTAACTAATTAAACTGAGGACATTTAAGTTATTGTAACTTTGTTACCTATTATTTATATTCAAAAATTTTAATTAAGTTTTTTGAAAATTCAGAAGATTTTAATAAAGGAGTTTCAACTATATTTATTAACATGATTGAAGTCCAATCAATTGAGTCCAAACTATTGAGTTACATTTGTTCTAGGTAATGTTCTGCATTATCTAGAATACATCATGGGTTATATCACTATTCATTGAGCAGAATGTTATAAGGTGGAGAAATTATACAACCAAATGGTCAAGTTAGTTTTTACATCAAACTGCCTATTAAAGAATTTGTACCAAAATCTCAATTTTTTGACCTTTGGTTATATATTTCAACAACGGAAGAGAATAAATTATGTTTACAAAATCCTGAGAGAGCTCTGTGTTTGCGAAAATTATTATTATCGGTTGTTTAATAATTTTGTGACAGAATCGAGAAAGTATTTAAAATGAGGTAATAAATTGTGATCAAATACTATATTTGTTAGTTTTTGACATGTTAAAACCACTCCAAAACTTAGTGACTTACAATAACAATTTTTTTAGCTCAGACTTTGCAGGGTTGAGCTCAGTTGGGCCGTTCATCTGTTCTGAGACAGCCTGGTCTGATCTTGTCCAAATTACCGTGTTTCTGCAGTCAGCTGATGGGTTGCCTAAGAACAGCGAGTCTATGATGGGCTCAGCAGGGATAGCTGGGAAAATTGGAGCCTCTCCTCACAGGGTCTCTCATCTTGTGCAGGCCAGCCGGGGCTTGTTCCCATGGCAGTGCAAGGTTCTGAAAGAGCGTGGGTGCATGCAAAGCCTTTTGTGTTCTGGGGTTGGAACTTGCACACATTGCCTCCTCTACATTCTATTAGCTAAAGCAAGTAACAATATGATCCCTGATTCAGATTACATTTCATTTCTTGATGAGCGAAGCTACAAAGTGACTCTGCAAAGGGCCGTGAATGCAGAGAAGAGAATAACAAGAAATCTACCACAGATGTTACCATTAGATTTGCCCATGACATGGTTAAAATGTAATTGACTATCTCCATTAGACTTGTTCTTTTTTTCTTCCAGATGAGGAAATTAAAGGGGTCAATATATCTCCATCTTTTGAAGGAGTGAAAATACACATAGACCTAGCCACAGGTCTCATAGACCACCAGGGCCATTTGTTTCTCCCAGCAAACTTTGCCAGGTCCTCTGTGCAGGATGACCAGAATGTTTGAAACAACTCCATATTTAGCAAAAGGCTGACTGCAGAGAAAGTAGGATCTGAATAATTTTGGCATTGGCATAAACAGGGAAGGAAGAATTTTTTCTTAACATCAAAAGAGAATAAAGCCCTTTGACAGATATCTAGCACTTAAAGTTTTGCAATTTCTCATTCATTATTTTTTGTTTGTTTGTTTGTTTGTTTGTTTTGAGACAGAGTCTCACTCTGTCACTCAGGCTGGAGTGCAGTGGCGTGATCTCGGCTCACTGCAAGCTCTGCCTCCCGGGTTCACGCCATTCTCCTGCCTCAGCCTCCTGAGTAGCTAGGACTACAGGCACCCGCCACCACGCCGGCTAATTTTTTTGTATTTTTAGTAGAGACAGGGTTTCACCATGTTAGCCAGGATGGTCTCGATCTCCTGACCTCGTGATCCACCCACCTCGACCTCCCAAAGTGCTGGGATTACAGGAATGAGCCACCGCGCCTGGCCCATTGTTCTTAAAAGAATCAAAATAAGGTATAACTTTGAGAAGCTATTCATTTCTAAATTTGGCAAGTTTCCAATGACCTTGACTTAGAAAAATTGTGGCCCCTTAGATTTATTTCTGAACTCCTGTTTTCCTTCAATGTAAACCAAAATGTAAGCTCTTTGAGGGCAATCATGTTGCTTATCAAGTTTATCAATATTAAGTTTGTCTCTACAGTTCAGTTGTCTGGAATAGTGCTTGAGATGACAGGTGCTAAAAAAAATAGTTTGTTAAATGCACTGATGATTGAAAGGCACTTCTCTTTGCACCTCAGCAAGCTGATATTATCCATACTTTCATTATATGACAAGATTCAACATCACTCAAATGAAAGTGTAAAGGGCTGAAAAGTAGCTTAAGATAATATCCTTCCTAAGGGTATATTATTTGCCTTGCTACTGCAGTATGTTATTTTGTTTCTAATGAAAAGTATAAAACATTTTAAAATCATAAAGATGCTAAACTTTTAATTATAAGGAAACACTGCATATGTGTGTATTTATTATCTGAAAGCATAAGTGCAGAATGGTTCCCAAATGTTAAAAGCAGGTGGGAGTGGGGAAGAGAGAAATTTTGATAATGGTATTGTTTTTCTCCTCTCAATAAAAAGATGATTAGAGTTAGATAAAAATATGTTTTCTGGTTGTCATCTTAGAATAGAGACACAGAACACAAAAGCATTGGTAAGCCTAATTTATTGATAATTTTCTCATGAATTTAAAGCAAAACTCAAGCACAAAATATTTGTATTCTATCTCTGGCATTGCAGTGTTTGCTATTAACTTCTTGTGAAAAGCTGCAGAGAGAGATTTGAGATTCTTGTTTGACTCATGGGTTCCTCTTCTGAGTTCTGAAAGACAGGTGACCGTTTTCCCCAAATCCATATTTTCAAGCAGAATATAAAATAAATCAGTGTTCAGATGTTTAGGGCAAGAGGAAATTTACATATTTTTTTTACTGAGATAAAAACATTTTTATAAAGCCAAAATGTTTTGCATTTAATTTTTAAAATCACAGCTGGCTGTCTATGTTACCACAAACCCCTAGTGGCTTTTTCCTTGCCCTATCATATGTGCACAGTGATACCCAGATACACTACAACTATGTAGTGTATCTACATGTAGTGTGTATCTACATGTAGGTTTTACTGTTTGAAGTCAGATTGTTAATTTTTCCAAAATCAAGCCTCCCTTTAATCACTGTTTCTCTTTTGAGTTGTTGAGTGTTTTTTAATTATTATGATTGGTAAGCCCTGTTAGTGCTTATTAAGTTAAACGGTCTTTCAGCTTTGAAAACATAGCTTTGATTTTTCAAATCATATACAGAAAAAGATAAACGAAGGGGAATTTGGTAAAATTTATGACAACTGTCAAAAGTCTCTATTATGGATATTTTTAATACTCAATTGAAATGACTTTTTTTTTTAAGTTTATGTAATTAAATATTGAGATGGAAAAGTGTCAAGCAACTTTTTGACTAAAGGCATCTTTCTATGACATTAAAGTTTGTAAAAGTAAGTTTCAGGTCCAAATAAATCTCATGGTTGACAAATGTTAGGCAGAAAATGCTCACATTTTCTGATTTGGCTGAGAAATTATAGCAGTTCTTTTTGTTTGTTTGTTTTAGCCCATTGCACTCAGCTGATATTGCCACTGTCCTTAGAAGTATGCTCAGAGGTCCCAGCATCTCATGGCCAAACTATGGGACACAACAGTATACCTGGCCACTGTTTCTTCTTTTTCTCCTGGCCCTTTGCCTCATTCATTTATTCCAAATATTTGTTGAATTTTAACTATTTACCAAACACGAGGTGTCCTTTAAGGCTTGGCTAAATTGTCACTTGCTTGGTAAAGTTTTATGTGACCTCCCCGAAAAGGAGTAGGGGAGAAAGGGGGTTGGAAACTAGAGTTTGGGTACCTGGATTGTGATTTTTAGATGACCTGGAGGACTGTCTGCATTGCATTGCACATCTAGAAATATGTCCTTCCATTGTTTTCCCTTGAAGGCTCATTACTTGTATATAGCATCTCCTTAAGAAAGAAGAGATGCAAAAGAAAGAGGAGTAGAAAACAACAGTTTAAGAATTTAAAAATATACTTTTCTGGGTTCTCATTCAATAAAATGAATGTGTGCCTATAAACAAATTAGATATACTAGTATCAGAAATATAACACTTGTACGCTTAAAGATTTTTAAGGCACCTTCTATATATCCTATATTATTTTATTTTTGTTATCCTTAGCATTTTGGTAAGTGTCTTTAAAATATTTTAGCCTATTCTAATGAACTGAGAGAAAAAAATCTGTTTTTGCTCCAACTTGTGTTGAAAGATCATGACAATTACCATTACTGGGTTACAAACAAACTGAAAATGTAGTGGTATAAAAACCACCATTTTATCATGCTTTGATGTTATAGTTTAAGAATCCAAACAAGGTGGGAATGGCTTGTCTCTCTTGTATGATGCCTGGGCCCTCAGCTGGAAAGACATGAAGGCTGAGGGTGACAACTAAAGGCCAGCAGGGAAGGGGCTGAAATCAGCTGCAGGCGCCTGGTACCTCAGCCCAAGCATGATGCCTGTGCAGAGATGATGAAAAGGCAGAACTCGGCTGGGTCAGAGCCTGGGACACCTGCACATGCTTTGGGCCTCTTATAGCACCAAGCTGGGTTCTCAGAAATAGTGTTCCAGGAAACATCTGGAGGATGAATGTTCCAAGAGAACCAGGCAGAAATGGTATGCCTTCTACATGTTGCTTCCATTTAATTGGCTGTAGTTACAGTCCTTCCAGAGGAGTGTCAAGGAATGTGAAGATACGCATCAGAGCTGCATTAACTGCATTAGGGTTGTGTTACTGCAGCCATGGAACATGTAAGGGAGGTGCAGGGGATGCAGAAGTTGAAAAGAGAACCCAAAAAAGAAAAGGGAAAAGTAAATGGGAAAGAGGATGTAATTTATTTCACAGCTGCTTGTTTCTGGCAAACGAGTCTCCATTTGAAGCGCTTACTGCTTAAACTTTGGTTAGGTTTATGTTTTGCTATCTCTGTTCAGTTGATTAGTCAAATGGAAATAACTATTTTTTGCCTCTTTCCACTCCTACCCCTTCCAAACTAATTCTTCGAGGGTTTCCATTACTTATGATATAGTCTGGATGTTTGTCCCCTTCAAATCTCATGTTGAAATGTGATCTCTAGTGTTGGAGATGAAGCCCAGTGGTGAAGTGTTTGAATCATGGGGGTGGATCCCTCATTAATGGTTTTGAAGCGGCCTCACTGTCTGGGGTGACTCCCAAGGCTCCTTGTCTCATAGCCACGGAGATCAAGGATGCAGACACACAAAGGGTAAGGTTAGAAGCGGAAGTTTAATAGGTGAAAGAAAGAATAGCTCGCTACTACAGAAAGGGGGCCCGGAAAAATGGGCTGCTGATCTGTGGTGAAATGCAGGGGAGTTTATAGATGAGCTAGTGGGGAGGCCCTGTCTGATCTACATAGGGCACAAAAAGCCAGTTAGGACCGGGTGTGCCATCTGCATAGGGTGTGAATTGCTGGCAGCCCCCACCCCAATCTTTTATTATGCAGGTGGGTTCTCTGCCTGAGCTTCTCCATGTTGCCCATTTCTTTCTTACTATATACATGCTAACGAAAAAGGGAAGGTGGAGCCCCTATGGTGGACATGCCTCCTCCTATGCAAGCTTCCAGCTTCCTTATCTATGCTTGCAGCTCCATCTTTCAGGCTGCTCTTTGTTAGAAAAGAAACGATTTCTTGGCTGCTTTTCATTAAAAGAGAAGTTCTGCCAAGGACTCTTCTGCCCTCACTATCTGCCTAAATGATTTCTTTCTGTCTCCTGTATCAGTTTGGTGCCCTCCCCATGGTAATGAATGAGCTCTGGCTCTGTAAGTCATCACAAGATCTGGTGGTTAAAACCAGAGACTTCCTCTGCTCTTTCTTTTTCCCTGTCTTGCCATGTGACACACCTGTTTCCCCTTTGCCTTCTGCCGTGAGTGGAAGCCTCCTGACGTCCTCACCAGAAACAAATGCTGGTTCTATGCTTTTTGTACAGTCTGCAGACCCATGAGCCAAAATAGACCCTTTTTCTTTAAAAATTACCTAGTCTCAGTTGTTCCTTTGTATCAGTGTAAGAGGGACTAATACAACCTGTTACATTGCTTACTCAGTTCCCAGTGTTCAAAATCATCTCAGACTCTTTCCCCTCCCTTGTACTCAGGGCTGGGTCCATGGACTGGGACCTGTGCAGTCCCATAGACCCCAGGCTGAGAAGGTCCTATCCCCACATGTGGTTTAATGCTCTGCACTCAACATCTGGACACTCTTCATTTCATCTTTGCAATTAATGTTTTGTAAGTGAAGTCTGATGGGACAAAGAGCAAGTGCAGGAGCAGAGTAGAGGAGAGATGTCAGGCGGTAGGGCTGTGGCCCAGCAGCAGCTGGGGGAACAGGGGCAGCACACACAGCAGCTGTTCTTTTGGGCAGGCACGGGCATGCCTTGGGGAAGTCTGTGGGCTAGGAGGCTCTGAGGACATGGCTTGGTAGTACGTGGGCCCAAATTGGTGATAGCAGCAGCAGAAGTGACCATGACTAGGAGAGGAAAGAGACTTCACATGGAGGAAAGGCCAGGCTCTGCAGTAAGAGGCCAGTTTACCCTCTGGCTCCAGCACCTGTCATTGTAGTGCATGTGCAAATGTTAATTCTCCAGCCAGAGTGCTGGGACAGGAACTGATGCAATCAAGGAGTAAACTTTCAGTAAATATTACAGAATAACTATGTACACATGGACATTGCAATAAAGCGTACTGGAAATGATTAGAATTCTATAAGAATTTAAATCTCTGGTTTTGTAAAGTGCTACAACATTGAAAAATAAATATCCACAGACTTAGAAATGAAATTAAATTCAAATATCACCACATCCAATGAAAAAGAACTTATTTTCAATAAAACTTCAAATGAAAAATTATTAATAAGAAAGATGATTTTAGACATTTTTCTTATAATTGAAAATATGGTGATAAAATACATAAACAGCTGTTTTCAATGATACACAAATAACAAAGCTATTTTAATAACTTATCCACATAACCTCCACAAGTTACAGGACATGTCAGAGAAACACTAAAATGCTATTGTATAAATTTACATTTTAAAATGAATTTACATTTTAAAATTATACAAAATTGATTTGTGTGGAGTTAAATTTTTTTAGAAAAAATTGTTCCATGACCTCAACTCTAGCTGTAATTAAAAATAAATTTAGTAATAATTTATCAGTAATTTATCTTAATATTTTTCTAGCTTATAAAATGCCCTTAACAGTTTCAATAACATTTACATCAGCAAAAAGACCTTTTTCAAAATTAAAAATTATCAAAAAATTATTTGAGATCTTGCATTTACCAAGAGCAACTGTTGTTACTTTCAATTATTTAACTGAAAACAAAATATTTTGAATTAAAAGTATATAATTTGATGACATAATAAGTCACTGCAGAAAAGTCCAAAAAAATTGTGCTACATCAACGTATCACATTAATATTGTTATTGGTTGTGTTAAATAAAATTATGATGCCAAAATATTATCTTTCTGCAATTTTGAAGTTTATGTTTTTACTTACCTCTATTACCCCCTCTTATAATGTGTAAGTAATCATATTTTAAAGGAATAAGCTTTATATTTTAATACCTTTAATGGTACTTTTTTCCTGCCTTTTGAAAAAGGAGCTCTACCTTTTTTCAGTTTTCAGATCATTTATTTGCACTGGGCTTTGCAAATTTTGTAGCCAGCCTTGCTTGTATCCCATTAATATAATCAGTTTCCACATTACAGTTGTAGAACATGACCTCTTAAAACCTTTCTCTCTTCCTTCCCCTCTGTTCCTACTGAATTGATAATCACTCCATCACACAGATGAGTGTAATAGTTGCCTAAGAATTTCTCCAGCTTCCAATCTTCTGTCTGCCTAAGTCACACTGTTTCTAAATCATGTCTCTGATTATCTTATTTCCCTGGCCAAGAGTTGTAGCACTTTCCTTTGCCCAATAAATAAATTAGAACCCTTTGCCTAATTAGCTAAGGTCCTCTAATGATCTGCCTTCATTTGACCTTGGAAATCCTTTCTTCTATGAGTTATCTTCAAGAAATCTGTAGGCCAGAGTCTGTTATTCTTCAGACTCACCAATCTTTTCCCATTTTCAATTTCTGCTGCTGAGCTGTGCATATTATATATGTTCAAAAGTCAGAATAAATGCATGGATGAATAAATAATCACAACCATACTTTAGGAAGAAGTTGCTGTGAATCTCTGAAGAGTCTTTTTCAGTATGCTTAAATTGTCTCCAAAACACTATGAGAAATTAATCCAACTTTAAAACAGGAGTTCACCAAGCACAGAGGAGGATGCCTTTAATGAGCAATTATTACAAAAGGTAGTAAGATCCCATTTTAGTGGGCTGAACCAGTTTTGCTGAGTGAGTTCAGCTTTTTCATAATTCTGAAGCTATTATTTTCCATTCTGTGGTCTCAAATACAGATAGGATAACCTGCATTTAAATATGCCAGGTAAAATGCTTGCTTCTTACCAAACTATAATCACTTCTCTCTAGTATTTTCTACCACTTCTCTGCGGTTCAAAATCTACATTATCAATCTCAGTTGTCCTGCTAGATTTTAGTCTGTGATTTTCAACTGTCTTTTTTCACTACTCTGAATTGCCTCAAACCCATGAAAGCAATAAAGAAAAAGGCCAGCGAGAACTTAAAGAAGAGAGCTGATGTGATCAAGAACTATTTATGGAGAAAATGATGTTTGGTCTGAGACCTAAAAAGTGGGTAAGATTTTAACAAGACAGGTGAAAGGGTAAAATCATGAGATAGCAACCAAGATTTGCCATGGTCTGAAATATGGCCAGAGGTCCAGTCTTTTGAGATGGTTAAATGTATATTAAAGGAGCAATTGCCTGGAAGAGCAAATTAGGAAGGCATAAATCATGAAAGAATTTAGATGTCAAGCTTAGAAGTCTATTATTCATTCTGTAGTCATGGTAAAATTTGGAAAGTTTTGAACGAAGTGATGCCATAGTCAGAAATATTTTGGTGGAAATATTCTGACAGCAGTATATACGATGGATTGCAAGGTGAGGGAAGTAGGGTGTCCTTGTATATTTATTAATTATTTCTTTAATTTTCACAGCTCTGTTACTGCTTTTAAGTTCAGCATTATTTTCTTACTAAAACATCGCAGGAGGCATCAATTTGAAGGGATAGCTTTCCCAGGAGTCTTATAATTTTTCCCAGATAATATAGCAAATAATAAACTCAGAATGAATGACTTCAATAGGAACACTAAATTAGCCACAGGAAAGCATCCGGTCTAGTGAGTCTAAATGGAACATACAGGCTTTCAAAAGGAGACTTCTGGAGATGATTTCCTTAGGTTCTTAAAATTTCCAAATGATAGGATGTCTGTATTAAACCATAACATAATCTATTCAACATAGAGGCCATGACAGTACATTCAGAAAGTATTCGGAAGACAGAAGCCATTCGGCAATGAATGTGAACAGGCTAAGAGTGGTAGGAGAGAGCATCAGGCCACTTATAACATGTGTTTGTATTTCAGCTTCTTACCTCCGGCTAGAGAGAAATTTTATCAGTCGGTATTTGGTTTCAAAAAAAGAAACTACTCAGTGTTTCAAGGAATACATGATTTATTTCAGGTGGTTTCAAAGCCCCTGGAAGAAATACAGCTGTCATACTTAGGTAAGCTCAATTGTAGGTCCTAGTTTTGTGGCAAGCATTCAAAGAATCAGGAAGTTACTATGCTGCCAGGTCAGGATCTGAAGGAAACACTGTATGGTCACAGCTGCCTGCACCACCAGGTCAGGTTCTTTGTATGGCAATACCTGGAAACTGTTGAAAAACCTCAGGACTCTCAGGGACAGGAACCTGTCTGCCAGTAGTGAAGGAGAATGGTGGTTTCTGCTTCTCTCCTGTCTTCCCTGGATGCTTGATCTGTTTTTTTCAAACTAGCACTCACTCCGTACCCCTTTATGCTCTCTGCAATATTACAGAGACTGGAGCCTAGGAACATCATTTGCAGTACATATACACCATGGACTATTACACAGCTATAAAAAAGAATGAGATCCTGTTCTTTGCAGGAACATGGATGGAGCCAGAGGCCATTACCCTTAGCAAACTAACACAAGAACAGAAAACCAAATACTGCATGTTCTCACTTGTAAGTGATAGTTAAATGATGAGGATCGATGGATACACAGAGGGGAACAACACTCAGTGGGGCCTATTGGAGGGTGGAGGGTGGGAGGAGGGAGAAGATTAGGAAAAATTACTAATGGGTACTAGGCTTAATACCTGGGCGATGAAATAATCTGTACAACAAACCCCCATGACACAAGTTTACCTATGTAACAACCCTGCCCATGTACCCCTGAACTTAAAATAAAACTTAAAAAAATCTGCATAAAGCTAACCTCCAAAATCAAGCTAGTAAGGAATAATAATCTTTGACTACAGGGCATTGTATATGACAGTGGTTCAGAATTGTTTTTTGAACTAGGGCTAGAACTTGCTTGCAGATGGCCATGTCTATTTTATAGCAACACAGAAAGAAGACAAACACACACTCTGGGAAAGGGTTTCCCTAAAATATCCTCTTAACCCAAGCTTCCATTAGAAAGTCAGAAGTTTTATGATCTAGTATGGAATTTCATAAGGGTTAGGAACCTTTCTCTCAGTAAGATAAAAGCATGCACAAATGGGCCCTTATTAAGCTAATCTATTCATGTGACTATTAATTTATTCAGCTAATAATTATTGAGCATCTATTATGTCCCAGATATGGATAATAAAAATGAAAAACATTAATGGCCATATTATCTGAATATAGTATTATTTACTTCATCATTTTTCTACTTTTAGACACTTAAAGAGTTTTCATTTATCCTCTATTATAAATACAACTCTAATGAAGAACTTTGCATGTAAATCTTTGTCTTTCTTTCTGATGATTTCTTAATGCCTTTACTGATGATTATTTGATTCAAAGGAATAAAAATGTGTTCAAGTAAAGAGGTAGTTTCAATAAAGGCACAAGGGATGTGGATTGATGTGCACAGGACCTAGTGTAATATTTTTCATGAAACATAAAAAAGACCTTCAAGGAAGATGGAAACGTTGTTCCAGGCACTTGCTAGGAATATAGTGGTGAATAAATGAGACATCTCTATTTCCCTAGAGCTGTCAGCTTAGCCTTTGAGTCCTCACTCTTTCCATTCATGCTTATCTGGAGCTTCTGTGGCCTCCATCCACTTCTTTCCTGCTTTCTTTGGGACTTCCCTCCATCAGTTATATACATTTTTTCCTATTTTCCTAGCATTTTCTCTCCACTTTTTCTTCCACCTACAAGTTATTAGAAAGATCAAGTTTTTCCACTTTAAATCACAATCCTTCCATAGATCTCATGCCCCCTTATAGAGTCTATTTTATTCTCTCCTTCCCTTCTCAGCTAAACCTAATTTCTCCTGCTCGTAGTTTCCACTTTCTCATTTCCCACTCACTATATAATCAATAACAATCTGCTTCATATATTCAATACTCCAGTGAAGCTGCATTGGTAGAGGTCACACATGACTCTAATAATCATAGTTGCAATAAACACTCTTTATCACTGTCTTTCCGGATCTCTCTGTTATATATGACACAGCTGACTGGCTATATTGTAATGCTCGACTCTTTTAAATGACAAAAATCTATTCTGGTTTTCCTTTTTTTGATCTGGTTGCTGCTTCTCAGTCTTTTTTAATGGGCTCTTTATTTACTTCCTTCTCCTAAAAATTGGCCTTTCCCAGGGTTTTCTCCTTGACCCATTTCACTGTCTCCATATATCACCTAACATAATCTAGATTGCCTTCAGTGAGTTAATATACACCATAAAATTGTAAATTGCAGAATTCTTCATATGTGTAAATGCTTTCTGGGGATGAGGTTCATAGCTTTCATTATAGTCTCAACATGATTCACCAAAAGTCAATTTAAAATCCACTGAATGCTGTGCTATATATTATCTATCAGTTCTTGTTATTTTGTGATATCTCCAAAATCCACCTAAGCTCCTCTCTGAGTTTTAGGTTCAATTGAATCTGTTCACTTTGCCAGTAATGAATTTTCTTACTCCTTATTATACTTTTCAAGGAATTTATTTCCTCATTCCCTTATACCTTTTAGTTCCTGCTCACTTTCCATAAACCAGCACAGGTCTCATCCTCTCCAAGGTATACCAGCTCAGGTATCATCCAAAAAATCCAGAAAAAAAAAAAAATCCATGTTTTAACTATCTCTTTTCTGGTAACAAACTATAGTTAATAGTTTTAAAAAGTCAAAAAAAAAAAATCCCGCTGTGTAATAATGGATCACCTTTCTTCCTTTTTCTTTCCTTTGTGCCTCTTTTCTCATTTTCTCCCTTCTTTGCACTGCTGGATCCAACTATCTGACTGGCATTAAATTATATTTTTCCATAACATACACACTTATGTAAAACATTCATGTAAGAATAAATGTATTTTTTGTGTGCTCCCATACTGCTTTGTTGTGGAACTGCATGGCAATTGCCTATTATTATGTCAACCTTCCCTAATGGCAAATATTTTACTTAAAGCCTTGGGCAGTGTCTTATTCCTCATTAAAATTCCAGTGATCAATGAATACTATTTAACGATGAAACCAAGCCTGACTTCTTTTGCTCTTTTATTGTGTTTTTCAAATTGTACAGAAAATCTTTTTTACATGACATGGCATTACTTTCACTGTTGCCTATTTTATGATATCAGGTTTTTTTTTTTAATTCAAAAGAAATCACTAGTTTGTTTCAACTTTGACATGTAAAGGGCTTGAAAGGCATCTCCCCATCACTTTAAAACAAACAAACAAACAAAAAAACTAAAAAAAAAAAACCTCTTTGACTTTAGGTAATGACTTTTCTTGGACTCATTAGAGAATTGAGTTCACAGGACAAACTGCCACCCCCCAAATCTGGAAAGAAAGACAAATATAGAGAGTCAAAGCTGAATACAGAGAATGACAGCTAAATTTGGCTTATGTAGAGTAGATATCATAGCAGATATAAACTGGAAGAAACATTTAAATGGTAATTTTGGTAAATTGCTGGAGACCGAGTGTGGGCTAAGTGTGAGAACTCTTGGCACAGCCTCATGGAAGCCATCCAGATTCTGATGGTAAAGATCCAAGAATGATACCCCATATTTTTGACAGGTAGAAGAGAAAAGTAACCATATCAAAAATGCACAAAACATTTCCTATAACAAAGGCCTATTCTTCAAGAAAAAACTTTACCAGATCTTTATCAAATAAGAGTAAAGGTTATTGTCCAACTCCAGTATCCTGTCTCACCTAAGGGGAGGAACAGAAAAGCTAAGAAACAATTGGGAAAGTAATGAGCCAGGAACATGTGACCACTAAAAGGCTGAGACTTAATTGTTAGGTTATTGAGGGCTCCCTCCGTCATACTGAGGGCTCCCTCCATCATACCTTACAACCACATCAATCAGGTTCCAGTGTAGTAACAGTGGACTACAATGGAAAGAGCCGCAAGGTGCATACTCTGCTTAAGAATTAGTTCTTAGGGAAACCCAAAGACCTGAAGGTAACCAAAAACAAGCATATCAGGAGAAACTGAGCTCTCTGGCACTTGCAGCTATAACAATCATTAAATATACCTAACTCTTAGCCATATTAACATCAAACCTGAGAATAAAGGCTTATTTACTGCATTTCCTATTACCAGATAAACTGTGTCCAGCCTTGAACAAAAATTATAAAGCATGCTAAAAGGCAAATGAAAAAGCAGCCTGAAGAGGCAAAGCAAGCTTTAATACCAGATAATGTGCATTTTAGAATTAATATAACTAATGGATTAAGAGCTCTAATAAAAAGTAGGCAACATGCAGGAAAAAAAAGCACAAGATGGATAAAGTTAGCAGAAAGACGAATACTTTAAGAGAGAATAAGAGTAAATGCTAGAAATTATAAACACTATATTAAAAAAATATGTTTGATGGGTTCATCCAGTGATTAGGCAGGGCCAAGGAAAGAAGGTGAGAGCTTGAAAATAGATCAGCAGAAATTTTCCAAAGTAAAATGCAAAGAGAAAAAAATAAATTTTAAAATCAGAACAAAACATCTTGAATTCTGGTATAATTTTATAAAGTATAACATATGCATAATGTGAGTAATAGGAGAAGAAAGAAAGTAGAAGAAATATTTAAAGTAATAATAGATGAGAATATTCTGAAATTAATTATAGATACCAAACCACAAATTTAGGAGGTGCAAAGAACACAAAGCAGGTGAATACCAAAATAGTTACCCACAGCCAAATTGTATTCAAATTACAGAACACTGAAGACAAAAAATCTTTAAAGAAGCCTGAAAAAAAAGGCCATATTACTTATATTGGAAACAAATAAGAATTATGCAGACTTCTCATCAGAAACCATGCAAAGAAGAAGAGAATGAAATGAAATATTTAAAGTAGTTAAAGAAAAAAACACACAGCAACTTAAAATTCTAGTATTGAAATTATTCTTGAGAAGTTTCTCTAACAAATATAAGTTGAAAAAATCCATCGCAGTAGACATACCCTGCAAGAAATGTTAAATGAAATTTGCGGGAGTAATAAAAATTATATAGGTCAGAAATTCATATATACATAACAAAAGAGTGTCATAAAATTAATCAATACAAATTAATTCTTTTCTTTTTGTTATTCTTATTTAATCTAATAGTTATAAAAATTAATAATGGTAAAAATATATTGAGTGATTATAGCTTAAGAATAATTGAAATGAATATAGCAATGTTACAAAGAATGGAGGGAAGAAATTTGTAATATTCTTCTATAAACCACCTGCACTACCTGTGAAGTGGTACAGTGTTACCTGAAAGTGGATATAGGTTATTTTAAAACATATATTCCAAGGTATAGGGGAAACATTAAGTGTTTTCTAAAAAAAATATATAACATATGCTAAGAGGGGAAAAGATGACATTATACAAAACAATTAAATTATCTGATTCAATTAAACCAGAGAAAGCAGGAAAATAAAAACAAAACAAAAATACAGCAAATAGATAACATTTACAAATATGATAAATATTAATCTAACTATATGAATAACAGTTTAAATGTGAATGATCTAACAAACTCAAAAGCAGAAATTATGAGAGTCACTAGAAATATAAGACCCAACCCTATGTTATCGACAGGAAGTCTACTTTAAAAATAAAGACACAAGTAGGTCAAAAGGATTGACAAAGCTGTACTGTATTAACACGAATCAAAAGAAAGCTGGATTAGCTGTATTAATTTCAGGCAAAGCAGACTTCAGAACAAGGAAAATTTTCAGGAATTAAGAAATGAATTACATAATGATAAAAGGATTGATTCAAGAAGACATAAAAATCCTTAACATGTGTGCACCTGAAAACAGTACCAAATTCATGAGGCAAAAATGAATAGAATTGCAAGGACAACCTGCTATTATAGCTATTATAGAGACTGCAACTTGCCTCTTTTAGTATTTGCTAGATCCAACAGGCAGATCACTGCTAAGGAGGTAGTTGAAATGAACAGTACCATGAAATAAGTTGATCTACTTAGTATTTACAGAATACTTCATTCAACAGCAGCAGAAAACACATTATTTCAATTTTCCATTGAATATTCACGAAGATAGACCACATTCTTTTACCACAAATACACTTTAACAAAAAGAATAGATACCATGCAAAATGCATTCTTAGGCCACAATAAAATTATATTAGAAACAATAACGGAAAGATATGTGGAAAATCCTGCAAATATGTGAAGATTAAGCAATACACTTCTAAATAACAGGTTGATCAAGGTAAAACTCTCAAAAGAAAATTTTAAAATATTTTGAATTACACAAAAATAAAAATATGACCTTAAATGTTGTGGGATACAGCAAAAGCAATGCCTAGATGGAAATATATAGCGTTAAATTCATATATGAGAAAAGAAGAAAGATCCAAAATTAATTATCTAAGCTTCCACCTAGGAAACTGAAAATAAAGAACAATTTAATCCTAAAGCAAGAGAAAAAGTAATAAAATTTGGAGTAGAAATCAATGAAGTTTAAACAGAAAGCCAATACAGAAATTCAACAAAGTAAAACGGTGGCTCTTTGGAAATATCAATAAAATTAATAAGCCTCTATCCAGGCTGACTAGAAAAAAAAAAAGAGAGAGAGGACAAAAATTATTGATACTGAAAATAAAAACAGAAGTTATCAATACTGATTTCTTAACCATTAAAAGGACAATAAAGTACTATTATAAACAACTTTATGACAACAATGTTGGTAACTTATTTGAAATGGGCCAACTCCTTGAAAACACAAACTACCAAAGCTCAACACAGCTGAAATAGACATACGGAATAGGCTTGAATCTTTTAAATAAATTGATTGATAAATTATAATCTTAAAAAAAAAACAAAGCACCAATCTGGATGGCTTCATTGGTGATTTATCCCAACAATTTAAAGAAGAAATGATAGAAATACTTTCCAGTCTCTTCCAGAAACGAGGAAACGCTTGTTAACGTATTCAATAAGGCCAACATTACCCTAATACCAGAGCCAGGTAAAGACATTACAAGAAAAGAAAACTAAATCAATATATCTCCTGAACATATATGTAGAAAAACTTCAAGGACGCTATTAGCATATAAAAATGTACCACACCAAGTACGTAAAAATCAGTGTTATCAATACCTATGAAATACCTTCTTTCTATAGTAAAAAGGTTAGTTTAACGTTAATATTGTAAATCACAAGAAAAATTAAAATCTCATTGTATTCAACAGTTTTCATCATATATGCTCAACATATTTTTCAGTATTTACAGCATGAACGTGCAGACACTCATATATATTTAATATTCATAAATGGTGATTACATGGCTCTTGAATAAATGAAATTCAACCACTCTGATTTTATTTACTAATCTCCAGTAGGTAACTTGATGAACAGCAAACCACTCTAAATCTAAAATCCAAACCAAGATACAGGAAAAGCTAAAGAAAAGAATGGTACAAAATTGAATAAAATCTTTCTATATTACTGAGAATTGGTGATCCTAGTTATGAAACACTTATTTTCGTGCTGCATCTACCTATTTGTCAAAGCTACTTGTCTCAAAGTAGCAGATGAAAATAATTAAACTACCCATTTCACTGTGCTCAGTTTATTCAGTCATTATGGATGTCCCAAAAGCTGAATGAGTTTTATCATGAAACACTTCATTTGTAAAAATGGTCAACAAATTAATGATTATTAAAAAAAACTTTTCTCAGAAATTAGATAATTGAGGCAATAATGACATGCTTTTTTTTTTTTTTTTGTAGACAGAGTCTTGCTGTCGCCCAGGCTGGAGTGCAGTGGTACAATCTCGGCTCACTGCAAGCTCCGCCTCCCGGCTTCATGCCATTCTCCTGCCTCAGTCTCCCTGTAGCTGAGACTACAGGTGCCCGCCACCAAGCCTGGCTAATTTTTTTTTTTTTTTGTATATTTAGTGGAGACAGAGTTTCACCGTGTTAGTCAGAATGGTCTCGATCTCCTGACCTCTTGATCCGCCCGCCTCAGCCTCCCAAAGTGCTGGGATTATAGGCGTGAGCCACCGTGCCTGGCCATGACATGCTTTTCTATTTGCTGATTTTTTCAATTGTCCTCTGCTTAGCTCAAATTCCTTGGTGCAGCTAAACTCGTAACTCAAACATTTCTTCCTTCCTTAATTGCTTCAAGTTGCATCTGAGGCTACGTTGTGAAGAAGCATCATGCTGACACTGTCAACCCCACATAACTTAAAGGAGCAAATTATCAGGGTTGTTTTTTTTTTTCCCCCCCTAGCTATCTATTTAGTCACCAGTATGTCAGAGAGGCAGTGTCTGCTTTTAGGACACTTATGTCTTGTTTGATGTATCTGCCATTTGTCAGCGCAGCCAACTGAGAGTGCCTAAGCTTTAACTGACTGTATTAAACACACTTTAAAATAAATAATACATTTTTGAAAAGTTAAACTTAAGAGTCATTTATGATTTTTATTAGACATCTTCATTGACATGTCATTTTATGTCTTTAAAATATGCTTCCATTTGTTAATGAAATATTAAAATGTATATTTTCTGTTTTATATAAATGATAACATACATTTTAATACACTCAAATAGTTCATGGAAAAAATACCTTGATGGAAAGAATAAGAACTATGTCTATTTCAGACAAAATTTATTTGAATTTAATAGGAAGAAAGCTCGATAGAAAGAATACAAATCATAATGACTCTGTATTAGTCTGTTCCCACACTGCTATAAGAAATGCCTGAGATGGGTAATTTATTAATATAAAGGAAAGAGGTTTAATTAGCTCACAGTTCTGCAGACTGTACAGGAAGCATGATGCTGGCATCTGCTCAGCTTCTGGGGAGGCTTCAGGAAACTTACAATCATAGCAGAAGATGAAGGGAAAGCAGTCATGTCTTACATAGCTGGAACAGGAGCAAGAGAGAGGGAGGGGGAGTTGCTACACACTTTAAAACAACCTGATCTCCTGACAACTCACTCACTCACTGTCACGAGAACAGCAGCCAGGGGATGGTGCTAACCTATTCATGAGATCTCTGCCCCCATGATCTAATGAACACCCACCAGGCCCCACCTCTAACACTGGGGATTACAATTTGACATGAGATTTGGTGGGAACACAGATCCAAACCATATCAGATTCTTTTAGATTAAATTTATTTAAATGTAAGCTGAGCCAACTCCTTTAAGTATTACAATGTAAGGTTTTAATGACATAGTACCTAATTGTAATTGACTTCATTCTTTCTCTCTCTTCTATCTCCCTTGTTTTCCCTCTCTCTCTTTCTCTGTATTCTTGGCTAAAGCTTGAGGATGTAGTAAAATGAATAGGATGTCATTTGTCTATTTGGGTAGAATGACTGCAACTATCTGCAGGGATGATGCCTTCATAGGGGTCTGTATACTCAGGCTTAAATTTGTCTTTCAGAATCACAGTAGCAGCTCACTCATTTTCAATAGACATCTTAGAGCTCTTCACCAGCCCCACTGGAGATGGTAACCTGCCTGAAATTCATTAAGGAAATGCCAATCCTGAGGTGCCTCTTTCTAGAAGTCTTGTTTGTTTGTTTCTGCATGGAGGCATTATCTACTGATCTTATACTCACATTTAATTCTTGTTAAATTTATTTTATTCTATTTAGCCCCCTTTAATATGCTATCTCAGAGGAATTTATGTCTTTTTTATTTATTACATCATCTCTCTAGTAACTTAGTTATTATTTACTTATATATTCTCTAACCTTATTTAATGAAATGTCTAGGATAGTTTCAGAAAAGAAAAGGCATGCATTTTAGAGTCATTGCATTGTTTTCCTCTCAGAAGGCAATTGGTAGACATTGTATTCACCATAACCTCCCTATTGTTAACTCCTTCAGGACAGGTTCTGAATTCCATTCTTCATTATGTTCCCAGAATGTAGTACAGTGCATATCATATTTAGTGGTCATTAAATGTATTTTAATTAATTGGGCCATGTTATCAAATCACTAATACAGCAGTAATAAAAGATGGCAATATAAGCCCTACTTGAAGAGAGAACTCAACATGTATAGAGGTGAGCATTGGACTGATTTTCTTTTTTGACCAAAAAATAAAAGTTCAGGAATAGCATAGTTCCAGATTTAGACATTATATTAAAATGAATGGGGACAGTTGGTGATTTTATTTGGGAAACAATTGATAAATTAATCTAATTCAACACTAGTCCATATGTGATGTAAAAGGTACCATATGCATAGTTTGAACCTTTGAAAAACTATGCAGCTGTTCAGTCGTCATAATGATAGGGGGTTTGCATATGGTCCTTCATTCTTTCAAGGTAATTCGCAGCTCCATTATGAATCAATGAACACAATATATTGAATCATTTTACCAAGACAGTGATATGCTCAATTAACAGAATAAAAGTTAACCAAAAGACCAAGATCATGGGTATGGCTGTCTCAAGTCCGAAATAAGTTTATTCCAGCTGAAAAAATGATCACTTTACATTAATACATTCATTAATACATTCACGATATCATGGAACCTACAAAGACTGGAATGCCACTTCCTAAAGTTCAGTCATTTGGGGAACACTCCCTCCCTCCCTCCCTCCCTCCCTCCCTTCCTTCCTTCCTTCCTCTCTCTCTTTCTCTCTTTCTCTCTTCCTTTCTTCCTTTCTTTCTTTCTTCTTTTTTGACAGAATCTTGCTGTGTAGCCCAGCCCGTAATACAGTGGGGTGATCTCGGCTCACTGCCACCTCTGCCCTCCAGGTCCCAGTTCAAGCAATTCTCCTGCCTCAGCCTCCCATGCATTCTTATTAAAATGTCTGTCTGTATGTGCATAACCCTGTCAAGAAGTAATATTTGCAATTTATTATTTTACTGCATATTTTTCTATAAAAAAAGAAAATACTATATAGATGGAGTGGATGTCACTTTTGTCCTTCAGGACCAGTTCTTTTCAATTTCCCAAAAATAACTCCTGTTATGAATTTAGCGCCCATTGAGTGAGCCATCCCTATTGATACATATAGACACAGATTGTTCATTTTATCCATTCTCCTATTTGTAGACATAGCTTGTTCTCACTTTTTTTAAGTTTCAAGAACTGCTACAATGAATAGTTCCATAAATGTCTCCTGTTATACACGAGCAGCCTTTTCAAATGTGCTAAACACTGAAAAATTGTTCCAAAGTGGTTGTACCCAATTACCTCCCACCTGCAATGTATGAGATTTCCTTTTTCTCTAAAACTTCATCAAAATGTAGTGTTAACAGCATTTTAAAAATATTTTTTGTATATCAATCTGATTATTGTGCAATGGTATTTCATTGTTTTTTAGATTTTCATTTCTTCAATGACTAGTAATGCAACTCTATTTTCATATACATATTAGCCATTGCATTTCCTTTTTTCTAAATTGCCTTTTCAAATGGTTTATTTTTCCATTAGGCAATTGTTTTCCACCTTGATTTTTAATTGATTCTTGTCTACACTACATGTTGCAGATATCTTTTCTCAGAATATAACTTGTCATTTTACTTGCTTTATGCCTTTTTTGGCAAAAACGTGTATATATTTTTCCATAGTCAAACATTTGTTTGTGCTGTGTTTTTCTTCATGACTTGTATTTCTAGGTCCTTATCTAGGGAATCTTTCCTACTCCAGGGTCATAAATATAATCTTTATTTTATTGCAACAGTTTTAAAGTTTATTTTCACATTTAAGAATTTGACCTCCTATGATTTTTCTTATGTTTGGTGTGAAACAAAGTTATATGTGTATATGTGTGTGTATATATATTTATATAATAAAGCCAGTCACCTTAACATTTATTAAATGGCTTATCCTTCGCTGATGATTAAAATAATTCCTCAGTCATACATCAAATTCCTCATATAAAATATCTGGCATTGGGCTCTCTAATGCTTTCCATTTTTAATTAAACCTACACTGATAAAATACTGTATTAATTATTATAGATATATACAAACACTTGGGGAGGGCAAATCTCTTATGTTTATTTTTCTTCAAATTGATTTTTATGCTTTTATTCTTCTGTATGCATTTTAGAACCAGTTTCCTTATTTTCAGGAAATATCCTGTAGACCTGTTGATTGGTAGGTTTCCTTACATCTATAGATATTTTGATGAGAAGCAACATTTGAAAATTACTGCTGCGCCTTCTCATCTTTGAACTTACCCAGTTACATAAAATGCAGTGGTGAACAAAGAAGGATCAGACCAATCATTCTTCTGGTGAAGTTTGTGATCAAAAGGGAGGAGACAAACAAGGAAGCAATCAATGTATGGAACATGAGTTGGCGAATGGTGCTACAGAGAAACAGCCTAAGAAAGTGGACAGAGGATGCCAGGACAGAAAACAGCACTTTATGTGGGAAAGTAATTAGGGATGGCCTCACTGATCGTGTGACATTTGAACAGAGACCCAAGGAAGTCAGGAGTGTTTTGGGGACAGGCGTTTTGAATAGAGGGAACCACCACTGCCAAGACTCTGAGACCCTAAGGTGGAAATTTCCTGGTTCTAGGAAGAGCAAAAAGGCTGAAAGATTGCAGCAGGGTGAAGGGAGATGCAAACAAATGGTAGCTCAATGGGTGAGGTCAGAACTGCAGTAGGGACTAGACCAGGGACCTCTTAGAAAGCCGTTATGGACCCTGGCTTTATTCTGAATGAGAAACGAAGACTGGCAAACTTTGGATGGATCTAGCCTGTACTGTAAAAGGATTGCTGTGCCGCTGCTGGTGATGAGAACACACTGCAGAGGGGCACAGGCAGAAGGAAAGAGACTAACTGTGAAAGTAGCCCACTGGTGACTTCATTTTATGTCCTTCAATAACAATTTCATAAAAAATCCTAATGTTCTCCTACAACTTACGCTAGATACTGTGCTTATAAACAAGATCTTTGTTTACAGTATATTTTCCATTTTGTTACAGCTGTTGTACGGAAATACGCTTAAAAAAAAAAAGAAAAGTTAACCTTGTAACCTGTAAGATTACTCGGCTCTTTTTATTTGCTCTAACAGATCATAAATTTTTCTCAGCTTTTTCAGGTCATCACAGCTTCTGGAAATGATAATGATCACTTACTTAGTATCTTAGACATCTTCTTTCTCTTCCTTTTGCGTTTCACTTTGTATTAGTGTCAGTATTTTCCTTTTTTTGTGTGGTTGTTTTATTTTTGTCTTTGTCTTACTTAGGTCCTCTGTTAATTTTGACAAAATTGTGACCTTTTAAAGTTTCACTGATAATTATGCAGTTTGTTTCAAATTTTTAATAATTATCTTTTACCAGATTGAAGAAGTTCTTTCATCCTAATTTAATAAGAGAAAGTATCATAGGCAAATGTGAAATTTCATCAAATACTGTTTTTACACCTTTTGATGTGTTTATATTTTTTTCTGTTATAATTTGTCATTGTAGTGAATTACATTGATTTCTTTTTCTGATAATGAACCATTCTTATATTCCTAGGATAAATCTACTTGGCAATAGTGTATATTTTAGTGTACTGTTTTGTGTGTTTTTTTAAAAGGAATTTTAGTTAATATATTTGTATTTATGTTTATAAATTAGATTTGACTGAGGTTTTCTTGTTTCATCCTTGTTTAATTTTCATATCAAGTTCATACTTGCTTTATGAAATGAGTTAAGTTGATGACATCTAAAAAATACTTAAAAGAGATCTGTAAAGAGTAGAAATATTTTGCACCTTCAAGGACTGGCAATATTTATTTCAGATATTGTCTGGACCAAAGAAATTGATAATTTTTCTTTTCTTTTTTGTCTTGTCTTTTTTCTTTTCTTTTCTTTTTTTTTTTTTTGAGACAGAGTCTCACTCTGTCACCCAGGCTGGAGTGCAGTGGCACATAATTTGGGCCCACTGAAACCTCCGCCTCCTGAGTTCAAGCAGTTCTTTGCCTCAGCCTCCTCAGTAGCTAGGACTACAGGTGCACCACCACACCCAGCTAATTTTTGTATTTTTAGTGGAGATGGGGTTTCACCTTGCTAGCCAGGCTGGTCTGGAATTCCTGACCTCAAGTGATCCACCTGCCTTTGCCTCCCAAAGTTCTGGGAATTCAGCTGTGAGCCATCGTGCCTAGCCAAATTGAAAATTTTTCTGTATTAGAATTGAGAATCCTTCGAAAGACACAAAAAAGAAAGTGAAACAGCAAGCCAAAGATTAAGAGATGATATCTGCAACATGTGTAACTGATATGGAACAATATTTAGAAAATACATGAAATACTTCTTTAAAATTAAATTGAAAAGGTAATACAAGACATTAATAAAATCCAATACATTAATATAACAATGTAATATAAGAGCAGACACTTTACAACATAGGAAATCCAAATAGTCATTAAACATAAAGAGATGCTGAACTTATTAGTAATCAATAAAATGCCAATTATTACCACAATGATACCACTATATCCCATCAGGTTGAGAAAATGTAATAGTCTGGCAATACTAAAGTTTGGGGGCGGGGGAAACAGAAATTTTCACACACTACTTTTTGGAGTGTGAATTGTCAAAACTATTTTGGCAAACAAAACTATGTATTCCAGTCCTAGGTACTGAATTTGTGGACACATATAACCAGAATAATACATATTTTTATGTATAATGTGCCTAGCAGCATTATTCTCAGTAGCCCCTAAACTGGAAACAAACCAAATGTCCATCAATAGCAGAATGCACAAGTAAATTAGGGCATTTTTCTATAATAGCATGATAGAAAGCAATGAAAATAAATGAGCTATGGTGACTCACAACTAGATGGCTGAATTTTAAATATGCAGTGTTGGGAGAAAGAAACCAGACACAAAAAAAAGTGCATAGATTATAAATTCACTTATATAATATTCAAATACAGCCATAACTAAATGTATTCTGTTGTGCCAATTTATTATTGCTGTGTGACTAATTCCCCCAAAATGGTGTGGCATATTTTATTATTTTATTGAGCTTGTGGGATTAGGGATAATGGCTTCTCTCTACCTCATAATGTTCAGGGCTTCAGTTCGGGAGACTTGCATAGCTGGAGTGTCTCAAACGAGTAGGAGCTGGAACCAACAGAAGGTTCTTCCTCCACATCTCCACCTGGGCTCCACTGGACTCTTGGTCACAGTGCCTACAAGCAACCCACCATGTTGACTGGACTTCTCACAGCATGAAGACGGTTTCTGAGAGGGCGTTTATGGAGAGTGGGCAATTGAGGAGACTTGGGCAAAGGCTGCGTAATGTTGAAAATCATATAGTGTCACTTCTGCCATACTGTACCAGCCAAAGAGGTCACAACCCTGTCAGATTCAAAAAGAAGGGATAGAAGCAAAATTCTCAGTACAGAGTGTGTCAGAGGATCTGACAATTCCAATAAAAAGTCTCCATCCCACATTGGATCCCCATCTCATTCTTCCTTCTTGAAGGCAAATGTTATTACTAGTTTTTTTTTTTTTTTTTTTTAGTTATTCCATTATCTGTTCATTCAAATATGTATTATATCATTTTTCTTACCTAAATAGTATTATATGTACTTCCATGCCTTGTTTTGTCTCCCATTATTACTGGGTTTAAACACTTGCAAATATCCCTTTTTAACCAAAATATCTTAGTATTCCACCAGTTAATAGAATCAAGCTAAACTTTAGTAACTTTATTTTCATGGTATTAATTTTAATTACCATCTACATATGGTAAAGAATAATTCCTTTATAATATATTTAGGTAAAATTTAAAAATTTGAGTCCATTTAAAGAAAAAACATAAAAGTCCAAAGGACATTCCAATCAAGATGGCCCTAGAATCACTGAAAGAATCATTAAATAATATAGTCAGGCTGCACACAGTGGCTCATGCCTGAAATTCAGCACTTTGGGAGGCCAAGGCAGGGGGATTGCTTGAACCCAGGAGTTCAAGACAAGCCTGGGCAACATAGGGAGACTCTGTCTCTACAAAAAATTTAAAAATTAGCCAGGCATAGCAGTGTATACCTGTGCTGCAAGCTACTTGGGAGGTTGAGGTAGGAGGATCACTTGGGCCCAGGAGACTGAAGTTGCAGTGAGTCGTGATCATACCACTGCACTCAACCTGGGCAACAGAACAAGACTCTGCCTCAAAAAACAAAGAAAAACAAAAAAAAAAAGGTGGGGGGAGATCTAATAAGCAATTATGAAAGAATGAATACAAGTGAACTGAGAGGATGTGCACTGCAAAAACAAACCTATACACTGTAGTGAATTATACACTGTAGATAGTACTTTTACTATGATTAGTTTTGTTTTTGTAAGATTTGGAATTAAATTTATGTAAGACAATAATGTGGAATTCAAAAGGGAAAAGCATAAAGGAGTAGTTAAAACATGGTAAGTTACTTATTTTCTGGAGAGAAGGATAAGGATAATGAAAACCTCATAAAGTTCTTAAAAATTAATATTTAACAGCAAAACAAGCTGTAAATTTAGGCTCAAAATTAGCAAAGCATAGGAGAAGGCTGGTAGAACAAAACAACTATTAATACAATGCAAGAAGAAGGAAAAATGAGACAAAGAAATAAGATAAAAAAGGCATAGCATACAAAAACTCCCAGATATACACAAGCAACATCAGTGTGCTCTTCTAAACATTGTTGTAATTGTAAAGCATTGCTCCAGATTCTTTGACACACTCCATATTGAGAATTTTGCTTATATTCCTTCTTTTCTAACCTGACAGGGTTGTGACCTCTTTGACTGGTACAGTATGGCAGAAGTGACACTATATTATTTTCAAGTTTATGCAGCCTTTGCCCAAGTCTCCTCAATTGCCCACTCTCCATAAACGCCCTCTCAGAAATAGTCTTCTTGCTGTGAGAAGTCCAGTCAACATGGCGGGTTGCTTGTAGGCACTGTGACCAAGAGTCCCAGTGGAGCCCAGGTGGAGAAATAGGGGAAGAATCTTCTGTTGGTTCCAGCTCCTACCTGTTTGAGACATTCTAGCCATGCAACTCTCCCAAACTGAAGCCCTGAACGTTATGAGGTAGAGAGAAGCCATAATGTAAACAATATATTTACATTACCTGTCCAAAATTACATTAAGTTACAAACAGGAAAAAGAAATTAGCATCAAACTAAGATGTTTATTGGCTTAATAAGGGAGTAGTGAAAAAGAATTGGACACTTAGTACATTTCTCACTGTGATTCAATCCTATTTAATATTGTGTCTATGCACCATCTAAAATGATCTCGTGGTCAATGACAAATAGCCCACATTTCAGAAAACACTGTAGTAGTGAAAAAAATTTATTCAAAATTAACATTATTTTGCTCAAATAAAATATGCTTCTCTGTAAGTGGCTCACGTACAAGAAATATTTCCCATTGAGAGGATCTAGCCCGTTGAGAATGCGATTATTCTGAAGATAGGGATGAATTCAAAATATTTAGAAACGCTTGGCAAGAGTAATGCGAGAAGGACTATGAATCTTCCTGAAATCTTTTTCACCATAACTTTGACCATTTTCTCTTAGAATTTGTGATGTCTTTGGGAGGCCGAGGTGGGCAGATCATGAGGTCAGGAGATCGAGACCATCCTGGCAAACACGGTGAAACCCTGACTCTACTAAAAATACAAAAAAAAAAAAAAAAAAAAAAAATTAGCCGGGCATGGTGGCGGGCGCCTGTAGCCCAAGCTTCTCGGGAGGCTGAGGCAGGAGAATTGCAGGAACCCGGGAGGCGGAGCTTGCAGTGAGCTGAGATCCGGCCACTGCACTCCAGCCTGGGCGACAGAGCGAGACTCCGTCTCAAAAAACAAAAAAAGAATTTGTTATGTCTGTGAAAAATGCTGTACATTTTCTTAAGGGATTTTTGGTTGAATTCATATCTAAAGATGACTGAACTGGCTACAATCTAAAGACTGATAATAAAACATCCTAATGATCTTCATGAGATGAAATGTCCTCTTTTCTTTTTTACTAAATGAATATAGCCATTCAATAAAAAATTGATTAAAAGCATTGGTAAAATATTCCAGTTTCCTTTCTCTTTTAAAATATAATTTATTTGACTCAGACTTACATTGTTTTTTATTACTCATCTCTACTTTAGCAACTCTTATTTAAAATATTCAATTTGCCTTCTCTTTCAAATTGACTTTCCGAGAGCTTTTGGTACTATGAACTCATTGTATGGTGAAATGTAGTCTGAAATAAGTCTCCTGATATTTTGCTTTAATTAGACAAGTAAATGCTAAAAGCTATGGCATAAAAGGCATCATTTGATGAGGTTCATGAATCCGAAGAAAGTCATTTTCTACAAAATGTGCCACAGATCCAGCTCTGCTGGCATCTAGTTCTATGTCTCAACTTTATATCTTTTCTTGCATTCACTGTTAGCTGTCCACAGACTCAAAGAATATTAGAACCTCAGAGATCACTTATTTTTTCCCTCTCATGTATAGAGACCCACAAAGGTTAAGTCACTTACTCAAAGTTACAGCGAGTCAATGGCAGAAATGAGAAAACTCATTATTTCCCACGACACTAAGCTCCTGGAACATGAGCAGTGCTCTGGCAGAGTACAGACGTCCTTTTGGAATGCTTCCAAATTCAATGTTCTCTAAGCTGTTCTTTCCAACCATTTCCACATCATAACACACAAAGAAAATGATATAATATTTGTAGAGTACGCTGAGGTATAGAGATAAGCCTGTTTTCAGAGGCAACTGGCCTAGAGGGACCACAAAGGAATTGCTGTTCCCATACACCTGGAACCGATTTTCCAGGGCAAGGAGGCAGGAAGCCTTGCTCTGATTGAGGCTATACCTGACTTCCATGTATCTCTGCTAACCCATTTACCATGTTGAGGATGAGTACCCTGGAATTAGTTCCCAAGGGGTTTAGGAAGGGAACGGGGGAAAAAGAAGGCCTATGTAGTTAGTAATACCAAGACGTTCTGGGGTTAGTAAATATCAGGCCACAAACACATTTTCTTTATTCATCTTTTTCTTTCCACTTTCAGAAAACTTCATCAAACAAAGGAGAAAGGCTCTCCATCCTGTTGCTTGCATATAGCAAGGCAACATTCACCAGACACTATGCAGATCTTTCCTCTGAGACTTAGAACTGGCATAATCTTTAGTGTCTTTAAGCTTTTTATTTTTACTTTTTAATGTTTTGTCATTTTACCTTTTTAAAAATTAGCAAGTACTTGATAATTTCTATCTAAATGTTTGGGTCTGTTAGCTTACAGGTAGGGAAAACATAAGTATAAATGAAGAAAAGGCAAATGTATGTATTTAGTGCTAGTTGGTTTATTTTCTATTAAAAAATGCCTATTCATTTTAGAAATATAGACAAGTAAAGGGGAGATGACTGATTAATCATTTCCCCTGATACAAATGTAATTAGCATATCACATATTTTTCTCGTTCTTTCACTATTTATGTGCATATTTTTAAAGTAAACCTGCCATTTAAAAATCTTTTACATAATGATTTATAAGCTGCTTTTTTATGCCTTGTGAATATCTTTTCAGATTATTAGTTATTCTTGTGAGCACAGTGATTCTCAGTATTTTTTTTCTGTTCCATGTCTCCTGAAGATATCAAAACACTCCTATGAGTAACACTGGATGACTACAATAGAGTTTTTTAGGGGGGAAGGCAAACTCCCTCAACCTCCACATGGAATGCCAAAATCTGAAAATAAGAATATGAGGTGCCTAAGAGAGGTAGTCACCTATCCACCATGACATGTAAAATCATAAAAATAGATTTTCTTGGTTAATGCTTATAAGATTTCTTTCGCTGTTTCCTCTAAACGGCTTTGACAAAGTTATGCCCACTTACGTATCTTATATATACATATATATTATATATGAATTTATCTGATATAGAAACATTATATAGATTTTTATATATTAATTTATATTATATATAAATATGTATGTATTTATAGTCATATATATTTCATAGAAAAGCAATTTTTAAATCAAAGCCTTTCCTTACCTGTTACTCTCAAAAAGCTGACGACTGACTTAAGTTTGTTTATGTAGATTGATTTCAAATTGAAGATTAGCAAACAAAAATGCATAGTGATTTATACTTAGAGCATGTAAAATAAAGCATAGTAGCTATTTATATACCTATTCCCTATTCTCAAGAAGTTTACAGTGATATCAAATGGGATATTCTGACTGCAGTAAAAAAAGTCACAATTCAAAATGTCTTCCCCCAAACAACCTTCATCTCATGGAACAAGAGGCCAAGATGACCCAGGCATGGCAGTCAAGACTCTGACTCGGCTTCCCCGTGGTTCTCTTCACTCAGCCTCCCTAGCTTGGCAGTAAGGTGGCTGCAGTAAGCGAGGTCAAATGCAGACAAAGCCACATGTAGAGGAAGAAAGGGGCTGAATCTTCTTGTCTTTCTTTCTTAGCTTTCTTAGCCGCGAGCAAGGCTTAACTCAAACCACTGCTCTTCCCCTTGTTCATGGGCCAGTCATCAGTCTATTCCTAAGTTAACTCCTGGCAAGGGGTATCGAATTGCCAGGACACCTGAGATTTCTTTGGAGTGAAGCAGATACTGGAGAGCCCTCGCCAGAACAACCTATTTGGGAAGTTGAAGAAAACACACATGGAATGAAATGAAAGGCAGTATGTGATTAATAATGGGGATGCCTAAACCTGGCTAGTAATCAGAATTTTAAATAAATATTTAATAAGTACATCATCCTCTTAAAAACATGATTCAGTACGTTTGGGGGTGAGACCAGATATTTTTATTTTCTCAATCCCCAGATGACTCTGATTCTATATTATAATACAATAGCTATTCCACACCGTAGTAGTTCTTTCAGCTCCTTAAAGAAGCATGCCTATGTCATACAAGAGAGAAATTCTCACATTAAAAAGGGGAAAAAAAATAACAACAAATATTCCAGGGTAGAATGCCATGCTTTCAGGCACAGTGGTGCATAAACATTACCAGCCACAAGGTGATCCTGGATATATTGCCAATTTCTCTTGAGTTCTCTGTCCTGGCCCAGAGATCAGCTCCCTGTATCACTCTCTGCAGGGTTTCTGGTCCTCTTCTCTATGTAATCCCCCTCCATCTGGTTGCCAACCTCTAGCTAAAGTTCGTGCCCCTACTGGCAGCCTGTTTTCACAAATCCTTAATTCTTGCTCTCTGGAGGCAGTGCTCATCTTGTCTGTGTATTAGAATCACCAGGAGAGCTTTTAAATATGGGCTGTAGACTTCCTGTTTCCGCTCTAACATGCCAAGAATTTAACAGTCAGCACTGCTATCTTTACAACAAGAAAAAGAGGTAAAAATGGAAAATCGGTGACTTTCCTTGGATCCATCAGAGAACTGAGGTTGCTGCACAAACTACCATCCCAAAACCTGAAGAGAGGGGCACATCCACAGAGATGCAGCAACTCAGATCTCCTTTTCCAAAAACCGCTGGAGCTATCAGTCGATAGGAAAAGGTAATTTGGATGGACTCCTGGAGGCTGAGTGTGGACTAGCATAAGACTGAGTCATTTCTGGAGCTGCAGTCTGAATGAGGTACCACACTTTCATGGGCTTTTTCTCTAGAAAGCCCACCAGGTTCTCATAGTGCAGATCACAGTAGGATACTTAAATGTCTCTGACAGAGGAGAGAAACCACTGGGAAACGCTCCCAAAGATTTACCCATTAAAAAGGCCTACTCTCGGCCGGGCGCGGTGGCTCACGCCTGTAATCCTGGCACCTTGGGAGGCCGAGGAGGGTGGATCACGAGGTCAGGAGATCGAGACCATCCTGGCTAATATGGTGAAACCCAGTCTCTACTAAAAAAAAAAAAAAAAAATTAGTCCGGCGTAGTGGCGGCGGCGCCTGTGGTCCCAGCTACTCCGGAGGCTGAGGCAGGAGAATGGCGTGAACCCGGGAGGCGGAGCTTGCAGTGAGCGGAGATTACGCCACTGCACTCCAGCCTGGGCGACAGAGGGAGACTCTGTCTCAAAAAAAAAAAAAAAAAAAAAGCCTTCTCTCCACAGCAAAGGACTTTGCTAGGGCATAATTCTGAAATTTTATCTCAGCTGAGGAGAGGAATTCTTCCCTACTTCATCCTCCTCTAGCCTTTCTGTATCACTTAAAAGTGATACCTTCCACACAGCCAACTAATCAAACAAGAAATACATAGTAATTATATACATATAATACATAGTTAATAGGCTCAGGACTTCATGGAAATCGATAAAAATTCTGCTGCCAGGGAAGAGACTGGGTGTTGAAAGGAGAAATTCTATACCATAAGAGAAGTACAGAAGCATCATAGCCCCAACGTAGAAGCCCACTAAAACACTGAGTCAAAGGAATGTTGTAGAACGATTCTTCTTCCCTACCCTTTACCACCACAACAAAAGAAGCCCAGTATAATAACAGTGGATTGCAGCTGAAAGAACTGCAAGACATAGATTCTTCCTGAGGAGCAACAGACAATGAGCTCCTGTACTAAGAGGAAGACAAAAACTAGGACACCAGAGGAATCTGGAGCTTCAGATACCTATAACTACAGCAAACAGCAAACACAGCCCAGCTCCTAGTCAGATTAGCATAAATCTGGATATTAAGTTGTGAAGAGACAAAGTCATCAGAACCAGGCTCAGATATGACGCAGATACTGGAATTATCAGACAGGAAATTACTAATAACTATGATTTAAAATGTCAAGGGTACTAGTGAGAACAGTAGACAACATGTTAGAACAGATGGGTAATGCAGACAGAGAGATGGAAGTGATAGGAAAGAATCAGATAGGAATGCTAGAATTTATTCATTTTTAATAGCAAAAAAAGAAGAATGCCTTCAATAGGCAAACCTGTAAACTTGATATAGTCAAGGAAAGAATCAGTGAACTTAAAGATAAGTCAGAGGAAATCTTCCCAGCCTGACATGCAAAAAAATAATAATAATAATTAAAACCAAAGGCCCACAAAACAGAACATCCAAAAACTGTGGATATTGAAACTATATTGAAAACATATTTTTCTCCAGCTCACATAGACCACATGCTGGGCCACAAAGCAAGCCTTATTCCATTTAAAGGATGGAAATCATGTTTTTAGAATACTATGGAATTAAACTGGAAATCAACAACAGAAATATATTAATAGCTGTAAAATCCTCAAATATTTGGTAATTAAACAGCACATTTTTAAGTAACTCGTGGATTAAAGAAGCCTCAAGATAAGTTAAAAATATTTTAAACTAAATGTAAATATAAAATGAAATGTCACAAATAGTTGGATGTAGATAAAGTAATGCTTAGAAGGGAATTTATAGCATAAAATGTATGTATTAGAAAATAATAAAAATTAAAACCCCATAACCTAAGGTCTCAGCTTAGGAAAGTAGAAAAAGAAAGGCTAACTATACCTAAAACAAGAAAAAGAAATAAATTAGTAAAAATTAGAGCAGAATTCAACAAATTGGAAATCAGGCAGCAATATCAAAAATCAACAAACTCAAATGTCGATTTGTTGAAAAGATCAATAAAAATTTATAAACCTGTGGCCAGGCTAACCAAGGAAAAGCAGAAGAAAAAATTACCCATATCAAATATGATAGAGGAGCCATGACTGCTGATCCCATGACTATTTAAAGGATAATAAGCAAATACTAAAAAAAACTCTTGTCCAACAGATTTGATAACCTACTTAAGTAGACAAAATTTTCGAATGATACAAACCATCAAAATTCACCCAGGGAAATGAAAATAGACAGAGAAGCCCTGTATCTATTAAGTAAATTGACTCAATAATTAAAACTTACCAAAAAAAAGAAAGAACCAGGCCCAGGTGGTTTTATTGGTGAATGTTACCAAACATTCAAAGAGAAATTATACGATTTTCTACAATTTCTTCATAATGTAGAAATAGAAGGAACACTTCTTATCTCATTTTATTAAACTAACATTACCTTAATGTCAACATAAGGAACTGCAAGAAAATAAAACTACAGACCAGCATGTCTTATAAATGAAGATGCCATTGTTAATCAAATAGTAGCCGATTGAATCCAGCAATATACAAAAAGGTTAATACAGCAAAACCAAGTTGGTTCCAACTTTCACAAAGCAATTAATATCATTTATCATATCAACAGAATGAATGGGAGAAACCATGTGATCATATCAATGGATTCAGAAAAAGCAATCAACAAAGTTCAACACCCATTCATAATAAAACTCTCAAAATCATAGGAAAAAAAGAGAAATCCTTAACTTAGTAAAGGGAAAAACTAAAACTCCTAGAGCTAACATCATATTTAATATGAGACTGAATTAATTCCCCCTAAGATTAGGAAAAAGGCAAGGATGTCCTCATTCATCATCCCTATTTATCATCATTCTGTAAGTCCTAAAGAATAAAATAAGAAAAAAAAGAAGAAATATATACATATTGTAATTTGCAAATGACATGATTATCTAAATAGAAAACTCAAAATACAAATGTATGAAATAACTTCGCTATGGCTTACCTAAGTAAATCCAGAAATGAATGGTGACTGCAAAACCAAAACAAAAGGAACTAATTATTAGTTCTGTATTCTATTTGGTAAAGCTGTTTCCCAGGTTGACAATTCTCAAACCACTATACATGTATAGTACAATGGAACATGTAAAAATAGTGGGAGGCTGGTGAAAACCAGGTTTCTCACTGTTGGAACGGGAGGTTCTAGGCAGGTAAGGGCGAAGGCTACTATAATCCATGTGGTATGGATGATACTTGGAGCCATCAGTATGAGCTCATGTCTAGCTTTGTATACATATAGGGGGATACATGTAGCAATATTTATAGATAGGTGTATATTTGCCGGTTAGTATACACACATGTATTTCCTTGTTCTCTCAGCTGAGAAAGTTCAGAAGCAATGCCATCTCAGTAGCCATGACTATACCCAGCTCACAAATTAATTTTTAAATACCATTCTCAAATAAAACTAGAGCTTCCTGAGGAAATGGATGAGTCTAGGATTGGGATAAGGAATACATGAGATGAGTCTGGAACATCTTGTAGCAAAAGAAAATAAGAAAGTGCTCGAAAAACATGATGATAAAAGTATGTCAAAAGGACACACGAGTCATTTGAAAGAGATCCTGCTTGCCAAGTCTAGAACAATTTGAGCAACAAAATAAAGTAGCATTAAACGATAACCCAAAGTATAAGATAAATATCCATGAGTCCACACTGATGTAAACAAGGTATTGAATAAATAAATAATGAAAAAGAATACATTTCCTGTGTAGAATAATTCCTAATAAGTTATGCGGTTGTTACTTCCTCAAGGAGATGAGGCATAACTCCCCACCCCCTAAGTGTGGGCTAGATATAATGGCTCCTTTCCAAGGAGCATGAAAGAGAGGAGAAGCCTGTCAAATGCCATGTGATCAGTACTGATAAGCCCCTCGGGTTGCAAGTACCCTTGATATGATGTGATGAGTATGGCACTTTGCTGTGGTCTTCCTCCTCAGAATCACATAACCCCATAAAAACATCAGACAAATCTAATCTAGATTGGATCCCAGAACAGAAAAAGAACATTAGGTAAAAATGAAACAAACCTGAATAAAGTATGGATTTTAGTTAGAAATAGTGAATTAATATTGTTTTACTGTTTGTGACTCACGTTGCATACTAATGTAAGATGCAAATAACAAGGGCAGCTGGATGTGGGATTTATGGGAACTCTGTACTATCTCTGCAACTTTTCTGTAAACCTAAAACTAGTCTAAAATATGAAATTTACTATATTATTATTTATGTATAATATATACAAAATTATTTATAATTATGTCCATTGCTGCCATAAACAAATTACCACAAAGTTAGAAGCTTAAACAACATAATTTGATATTATCTGGCATGGGGCTCACTGGACTAAAATCAAGATAACAAGAGGATTATGTTCATCTCTGTTGACTTTAGAGTAGAATTTGTTTCCTAGTTTTTCCCAGTTGTTAGCAGAATTCAGTTCATTTCCATTGTAGGACTGATACTCCTATTTATTTGGTTGATATCAGCTGAGGGCTATTCCCAGTCTTTGAGGTGCTCCATATTCCTTGTCTCATGGGCCTTCTCTCCTCTTCAAAGCCAGTAACTGTAGGTTGAGTTGCTCAAACTCAAATCTTTCCTTTCTTCTGGCCCATCCCTGACTGTAGCCAGGAAGTGGTCTTTGATTTTAAGTGCTCCTGTGATTGGATTGGGCCTAGTGATCTTGTGTCTCAAGATCTGTTACCTGAACCACATCTGCAAAGTCCTATAACATTGGCAGATTCTGGAGATTAGAAAAGGAACACATTTTGGGGCCAAAATTTTGCCTATCATGTGTATTTTTAAAAATTGACTTATGCTCAGAATCTACCTCCAAATTAATTAGATCATCATCTCTTGGCGTGAAACCTATAGACCTCGGCAATTTCTGAAAAGTACCCAGAAAATTCCAATATGTACATAGATTTTAGAACCTCTGTTCTAGAAGTCAGCAGGAGTGTCATTCTCATGGGCACTAGCAATAGAACCTCATCCCTCCCTTCAACTGTAAAGCTAGTTTGGATAGCATAGTCGCCACATACATACCTGGCATCTTAAGTCATCAATCAACATTTCTGATTACTGAATATGGGGATCTCTTCGATGAAAAGCCAGTGAGAAATGATCTTTACAATTCTTATCTTAAAAATTTTAATTAACTTTGTTTCTAAAAGGATAAATGTAGGCCTTGTGTATATTATACTCATAATATAATAGTGTCTTCTAAAAACTTGTATACAACGGAGCTGACAACCACATACTCATTAAACCTCAGCCATCCTCTGGGGAGAGAACTGGCTCATTTCTCTTGGTTTCTTGCATACAAACGTAACGGAAATTCTGAAATACTGTTCTGGGCTGAATCACTGAGACTCGTGGATATGGCTGTTTTGACAAACGCTTTTACTTTAGTGGTACTCTAGAGATTGAGATTTGAAGCTATATTTTTTTCTCTCTCTCACAGGATCTCTTACTCTGGTAAGAGATCCTGTGAGAAATCTCTGGTAAAACTTAGTACTTTCTCTGGTAAAACTTAGTACTTTCAGACACAAGCCAGATTTAATTAAAGGGTGGAATTAAATGCAGTTGAGTCTTACATCCAAAAACCACTCCCCTTTTACTTGGTTGAGCATAAAGCAAAGAGAATAATAATGTACATGGAATTTTCAGAGTGAGAAGAAAATGAATTAATTTTTCTTTATATCCTGAACTTTCACTGCTCATTTCTTAATCTTCAACTACTTAGATTTTGATTTAAAAAAAAAAAAAAAACTCTATAAATGTATGAATTCTGTCAGGGTGCCAGGCCTCTTTGCCATGAGATTGTTTAAAGAAAAAAATATCTCTTCCAAATAAGAAATATAATAATATGAATGAAAGGTAACTTACCTTTGTTTAGTATCTACTAATGTTAAATGCATATCTTATTCATCATATGCTAAATGCATATCTTATTCATTACTAATGCTAAATGCATATCTTATCATCTAAATGCCATATCAAAATATATAGAAAATATATGACTACACTCATTACTATCACATCAGTCCATATCATCATCATCTCACTCCTATACTACTGCATAAGCCTCCTAATTTTTTCAGGGCTTCCATTCTTGTAGCCCTACAGTAAGTTCTCCACAGAGCAGCAAAGGTAACCCTTTTAAAAACTAAAGTTAATTACATCACCTTCCTGCTCAGAGTATTCTAATGACTTCCCATTACTCTAAGATAAAATCTAAGGTTTTTACCTTGGTGTGATGGGCAAAATACTAAAATAGCTCTCAAGATACCCACCCCGGTGTACCTATCTTTTATAATTCCCTTCCTTTAACAGTGAGTGGGGCCCATGAATATGATATAATTGGCAGTCACTCTTTTGATTAGGTTACATTATATTGCAAAGGTGAAGGGATTTTGCAAATATTGTTGAGATCCCAGATCAGTTGATTTTAAGTTTAATGAAAAGGTAACTATCCTGGAATGCTTGACTTAGATGAAATCCATTGGAAGAGAGACTGGAGGCTTCCTGAAAATAGCTTCCTGTGCCTGCCTTAAAGAAACAGGCATTTTGTTAATTAGTTACTGAGTGGGCCACATGGCCAGTGCCTGAGAGGAACATCCAGAAGCTGAGAACTAACAAGAAAATGGGGTATTCAGTCGTACACTTTCAAGAAAACAAATTCTGTCAACAACCTGAATAAATCTGGAAGTGAACTCTTAATCAGTTGAGCCTCCAGATGAGGATGCAGCCAGGCCAACACCTTGAGTGCAGCCTCATGAGACCCTGGGCAGAGGACCCAGTTAAGCTGTGTTTGGATTTATTATCCATGGAAACTGTAAGATAATAAGTGTACGTCATTTTAAGCCACTAAGTGTGAGATAATTTGTTACATAATAACAAATGCACTTGGCCTACATATGCTGCCACCATCCTGTTCACGCTATCAATCGCCATCACTCAGTATGTTTCAACTACCCTGACTTTCTTGTCAATGCCTGCACACACCAGTGTGATTCTACTTCAGGGACTTGGCGCTTGTTCTTCCCTCTGCCTCACCTCTGTAGAGAGTTCTTCTTGACCACCTTGTCTAAACAAGATTTCAACCATGATCTATCCTCTTCCTTGACTTTAATTTTCTTGTTAATTCTTATTGCTACTTAATATTATATATTAATTTATCTTTTAAATTTCTGTATTCACCCACCAGAATGTAATCTCCATGAGGACAGTGACTTTGTATCTTTATATCCAAATTTTATTATCTTCGAACAGGCCCTGAACCATGTCTAGAACAGTGGCTGCTACAGAGAAGGTGCTCAAAAATATTTTTCAAATGAATATATTTTATAGGTTAAAGTCAATAAACAATATATAGTAAGGTTAGCATTTGAACAATGACCTCTCCAACCTGAATGAAAGCCTATTCACTTTCAAATACAAAATTCAGGAGCTAAAGAAAAAAAGATAGTGTGGTTTTATGCGAAATGTTTCTTGATGATCTCTGACACAAAAATGTTTGATCTTTTTGGGTTTATCATTTTGATCTGGCGTTTCTCTAAAAATATACTAACTTGGCTGAAAGTGTCCTTAAGTATCCTTTTACTCTACATTTTTAATTTTACTGGTGAAGACATGAAAATCTAGGGATATTTAGTTACTTATCCAGTATCATATTTTTAGATAGAGAAATCATGGAAGTCAGAGAAATGTTCTATCTTAAAACAATTTTTGTTTTAAAACAAAGTGATCACAAACATTTAATATTTTGCTAAATGGTACAATAATGCAAGAATCATAGAAATTGGTGCTGGAAATGAGGAGTTGGGGAATGAGAGGAAGGAGTCTCCAACGTGAATGAATCATGCTCATCAGATTATGTGGTTTTACTTTGCCTTTTTGGAATAGCTTAAAAGCAAAATAATATCTCATCTCCTTTTTCACAAAGAAAAAAGTTTTGTAATATCAAATGAAATAATACAACTTCAAATCAAAGTAATATTTATTTTCAACACTGATTAAAATAAGAGGTTTCCTCCAGTTGAGAAAATAACCCTCATTACGGGCAATTTTTGTTCCAAAATTCATTTGCTATGAAAAAGATGAAGGCTCCACCCCCGTGCAGCTACCTGAAACCAGAGAACACTCAACAGAAATTCCGAAATTAGTCAAACAAATCATGGCACTTTTGGCTTTAAAACTAGAGCAGCTACTAAAGACATTTGTTTAAGTCCCAAGCTGTAATTTCGAACCAACAAACACAATCTCTGTCCCTGCATAGTTGCTTATATGTAAGAAGAACAGCTGAAGATTTGTCCTACCATGAATAGCACCATGGCACGTTAAGGTTTTGCTGCTAATTGCCCTGATCTTGATAAGAGCAGCCAAAGCAGAAAAATAATAACTACAGCATGAAAAAAGTATGTAGGTCTACAGAACAGATGCATCTTTCTCTTGTTGACCAAGGGATGTCATAAAGTAGATGCTAGGAACTTGAGGAGTGCTGTGGTTCGAATGTATCCCTCAAAATTCATGTGTTGGAACCAATCCCTAATGAAACAGTGTTGGGAGGTGGGGTCTAATGAGATGTGTTTAGGTCATGAGGGCTTCACCCTCATGGATTAATGCTGATTAAAAAAGGGCTCGGGGTCGTGAGTTCAACCTCTTCCTCTCTCACTTTCTCTGTCTGGCATGCCCTTCTGCCTTCTGGCCCTCGGCAGATGCCTTTTGATCTCGGACTTCACAGTCTCTGGAGCCATAAGCCAAATAAGTATATGTAGATTTTACATTCCTCAGCCTCAGGAATTCTGTTACAGCAGCATAAAACAGACTAAAAGAGTGTTTCAGAATCTGCCTGTTATGGTGACCTCTTTGATGAGACAATATTTACTTGTAAGCTTTCAAGAAAGTAGGACTACTACTATTTATTTATTTATAATACAAACACTTAACCCATTTCAATGTATTCTTTTAATAAATTTCTAACTGCAAAATATAGTATTGCTAATTGTACATGAACTATTGTACAACAGATCTTTGAAACTTACTCATCTTGTGTGACTGAATTTGCTACCCATTTAACAGCAACTCCCCATCTCCCCCTCACTCCCAACCCCCGGCAACCACCATTTTACCCTGTTCCTTTGAGTTTGACTATTTTAGTTACTTTATATAAATGGAGTCATGTACTATTTGTCTTTTGTGGCTGGCTTATTTTACTTAGCATGTGCAAATCAAAACTGTAATGAGATAGTACTTCATACCTGTTAGGACAGCTATTATCCAAAAAGCAAGACATAACAATGTTAGTGAGCATGTGGAGAAATTGGGACCCTTGCACACTCTTGGAGGGAATGTAAAATGGTGCGGCCACTATGAAAAACAGCATAGCAGATCCTCAAAACACTAAAAATAGAGCTACTATATGATCCAGCAACCCTACTCCTGGTGTATACCCAAAGGAAAGGAAATCAGTATATCGAAGAGATATCTGCACTCTCATGTTTGTTGCAGCTGTGTTTATAATAGCCAAAATATGGAATCAACCTGTGTCCACTGACAGAAGAAAACATAAACAAAATGAGGCATAATATACATATACATGTATATTACAGTCTGTTCCTTTGACGTCGACTATTTTAGATACTTTATATGAGTGATACTTCATATATATGTGTATGTGTGTGTGTATGTGTGTGTGTGTATATATATATATATATATATATATATGATGAAATATTACTAAGCCTTAAAAAGAATAAAATCCTGCCACATATGAGAACACGGATAAACTTGGGAGGCATAATTTCTTTTTGTTGAATGTGAAGGCACTGTTAAAAGCAGTGGTGTACTAGAGCTGGCTCATACCATCTCCAAAGAGCCAATTAGCATGTCTCTACCTCTGAATTCAGTGATGTCACATTGGCACTTGAAACTGAGTCGGGAGCAGGAAAGAGGGAAGATTTGCACTATAGAAATTGGCAAACGCTATAATTTTGAGATTTTTTTTTTCTGGTTATCATTTTACAAGGATTCCTCTGGTTCTAAGCCTTCTTCGCATATTATTTTATGTAGTTCGAATTGAAAACATATTGCCATTTTTCATATTTTGAAAAGAAAGTGAGGCAGATGAGGCAGAGAACCTGAGAAAGGCAGACAGGGTCACATAGTTATTACCCAGTAGAGCCAGGGTTCCAGTTCAGGCACTCCGAATCCAGACCTTTCACTACATTCCACTGCCTCCACAAATGACAGTAAAAGATCAGAAATTAGAGAGCTTTCACTTCCTCTGGATCTCAGTATATGACCTAATGTTAGTCATGCTGAATAAGGGGGTAGTCTCTAGCCTTCCAGATTGCCTTAGGTGCTTGAATGTGAAAGAATTGCCCTCACTCTTAGATTGAAAGCATTAACAAAACAGAGCAGCCCTCTATTTACAGCCAGCCCTTAGTAACACCAATTGATAACTGTCCCAGTGTGGGAATTCCTCCAACATTTGTCCTAATTAAGTCAGAATCCAGGGCCCACAAAAACATTCCAACACAACCTCCATTACACATGTCTGGAACATTTGTAGACAAATTTCATTGTGGACAAAATCTATGTATGGAAATACAAATGTCAATAACCAAGCAAGCATAAGAATCAAAAATGATAATTTTTGACAGGGGATGATTAGTCATTTGGTTCTCCTCAGTAACAATTACAAGCTGAAATCTGAGCAGGTATATTAGGGTCCAAAAGTCCTTTCTTCGGGAGTTAGAAAGTCATGGTTTATATTTCATCTGCTTCTCGCAAGACAATAAAGTTATCACAAAGGGAGATAAAAGGGATCCGAGATCCCACTTAATAATTTTCTTCAGAACCAGCACTCAACAAGTGTTTGTTAGATGACTGAATTAATTATAAATCTATAAGAATTCAAAATGTACTTTTTCCTCAAAGATGGCATGTTTTAATTTTTTGCTATAATTCTGCAATCATATTATAGGCAGCTCCCATAGATTTTTAAATTAAATGCAATTAATCAACTATAATGCTTCTGCTTGTATGGTTGTTCACTCATTTAATATTATTAGTAAAATGGGTATATGGTGAAGGGAATTTCAGATAAATTGTTTCAGGATGATTATAATATTTTTTCATCCAGTTTTAAAATTCAATGAAGTAATCAATTTTTTTCTATCAGTATAAATAGTCCAAAGCTCACGGATATTTACTGTGTTTCCATAATTTTCAATGTAATACTTTGGTTGTATTGTAGAAAGATAAGATCTCCAATATTCAGAATCTTTTTGTTGGTTCCCTGGTTCACAGTAAAGTGCTATAATATAGAAAAGCCCACATAGAGGCACCAGAAGCCTTAACCAATTTTTGTACCCTCCTTGATGGTTAACTTTACGTGTTGAATTGGCTAGTCTATGATTCCCGGTTGCTTGGTCAAACATCAGTTTAGATATTGCTATGAAGTTATTTTTTAGATGTGATTAGCAATTAAATTAGTAACCTCCAACTGAAGCAGATTCCTCTCCATCATGTGGATGAGTCTCATCCAGTCAGTTGGAGGCCTTAAGAAAAAAGACTGAGGCCCCCAAGAGGAAGGAATTCTACCTTCCAGACTACATTTGAATTCAAGACTGCAATATCACCCCTTGCTGGAACTTTCTGCCAGCCCGCCCTGTGAATTTTTAACTTGCCAGTCTCCACCATTGCATGAGCCAATTCTTGTTTCTTTTTTTTCTTTTTTCTTTTTTTGAGGCGGAGTCTCACTCTGTCACTAGGCTGGAGTGCAGTGGCATGATCTCAGTTCACTGCAACCTCCACCTCCTGGGTTCAAGCGATCCTCCTGCCTCAGCCTCCAGAGTAGCTGGGGCTACAGGCGCGCACCACCACACCCAACTGATTTTTTGCATTTTTAGTAGAGACGGGGTTTCACCATGTTGGCCAAGATGGTCTCGAACTCCTGACCTTGTGATCTGTCTGCCTCAGCCTCCCAAAGTGCTGGGATTACAGGTGTGAGCCACTGCGCCCAGCTAAGCTAATTCTTAAAAACAATTATCTAATCTAACTGTACACATTTCATTGGCTATTTCTCTGGAGAATGCTAATACAACCTCCGTTTCTTACAATGTAAAAACAAAAAGCAATTCTGCATTATTTCTTTTTCTCTCCACTTCTTATGATTCTGAAAGTTTAAGGAATCACATGTCCAGCCTCTATGACCACAGGTGTGGGCCTGTGACTTAGGTGGGACAACCAGGAGTCTGGAATTTCAAGACTCAAGCAGTGAGAAGAGCCATTTTCCGATAGCAGCTGCCTACAAAGACTGTTGTTCTTTCAGGCGGGATTCTGGAAACTGTTCTCTGTCTTGTCCCTCCTAAGGCTAGCTGTCTAGCTTTTCTTTTATCATTCTGTGAGATATTCAGGATTTCAGAAGAAATGGAATCTTTTTACTTTTACTTTTATTTCAGTTTGCCAGAAGTCAGCTTCTATAGATAGCAAACAAACAAAAAAACCCTCTAATTTATATGGAAATGGATATGAGGATGTTTGAAAGCAAGACCATCATAATCAGACTGTCCTGGATTTTCATCCCACTTACTGCCAGTAGGACTCGAAGCACCATATTTTAATTCCTCTATTGCTGCATAACAAATGATCACAAATTTAGTGGCTTAAAAAAACATCCATTTATTATCTCAGAGTTTCTGAATGTCATTTATCTAGATGCGAGTTAGCTGAGTCCTCTTTGAAGGGTCTGACCAGGGGGATATCAAGATGTTTCCTGATTTTGGTGGTTCCTTAGAAGAGGATCCTGAGTTTCAGTTGGGAAGCTCAAGGCAGAATTCATTCTTTTGCAGTTGTATGACAGAGGTCTCTGCCGTTTTGCAGGCTGCCATTCAGAGACTGACGGCTCTGGTTTTCTACAGGAGGCTCCCAGGTGCTCGGTGTGTGACCCCCATCCACAGGTCCTCTCATACCACCAATCTCTCTGACAAGATATGCACTTTTTTTTTCATATAAATACCTAAAGAAATTTTGTCTAAGACTAGAGTATCCCTTTTTATCGTTGTTCTTAACTAAATTAGGATGAAATCATTGCATATTCTTTTTGGTCCAGATCTCCGGGTCTATTTATCAAAGTAAAAAGTCTGGTTGTGTGAGAGGACCTGTGCATAGGGGTCACACACCCAGGATCTAAGGGCTTACTGAGTAGATCAAGCTCACCCGATCTTCCTTTTGATTAATTCAAAATCAACCAACAACAATGGGAGGGGTTTACCATTCAGATGTACTGATTCTAGCCATGCTGAAGGAGAGGGGAATTACGTACAACATAAGGGGTGAAAAGCGTGTACATAAAAGGGTAGGATGCTTAGAGGCTCCGTTAGGATTCTGCCTACTACAAGCACATTTCTCTAGGCGTTTGCTTTCTTTCATGGAACGAGGAAAATAATTTCTATTTTTACTGCTGTTGTAAAGATGAAGTAAAATAATGTATGTAAATGGATTAGTAAGAGCTCAGTTCATAGTAAGCATTCAGTAAATAGAAACTGTTATTAATGATGAGTCTCAGTGCAGTGGCTCGAGCTTGTAATCTCAGTGCTTTGGGAGGCTGAGGCAGAAGGATCGCTTGAGCCTAAGAGTTTGAGGCTGCAGTGAGCCAAGACTGAGCCACTACACTCCAGCCTGGGTGAGGAGGTGAGACCATGTCTCTAATAAATTTAATTAATTAATTAATTACATATCAATGATGTTCATTGAATTGAATGTCTATATTGCATATTAAAAAGTCTGATCCCATTGAAAGTTTAAATGAGTTTTAAGAAAATAAATTTAAAATATTTGATATAACTTTTTGTGAAAATTCTCTTAATACATTAAAATCCAGATAATCTGTAAAATGTGTTTTCTTCTATGATTTGATCCCCAGTATAACATTATAAAAGCATACAAGTATGATTTATTCCTTTACTCTCATTTCTTAACACATTTGTTGATAGATTGTAATAGATCGTAATATAACAAAAAATGTAGTGAATCATTTTCTTATACAAAACAAATTTTTTTCCTTAAGATTTCTGTTTGGCTACAAACATCATTCTCCTCTATATGCAGGATTTGTGCTCAAAATCTCTTAAAAGTAAAAGTATTCTGCTACTTTACTCAATACGTGTTAACTTCTCTCCTGATTTTTTCAAGTTACACTGATTTCCCCCCATTTATTGTTCTTGTCAAGACCGTCATACTTCAATTTGTTTTCTGCTTCTGTTGCTAAGAAACAAAGTTGCCTCTTTATGTAGGGTCCCCATGTGCCAGCTTTGCTAATCAGTTAGAAATACATTTTCTTTGGGAATTATTTTCTGGATAATAACGTTTACTCTTGATGTTGGCTGACCATTGATGTGACGACAGTATTTTTGTTATTGCCACTAAGCTACAGTACAAGAAGCTATACATTTACCAGATGTTAGCTTCAGCAAAAAAGCCAATGACTTTACTGCTCCACTAAGAACCAACCATTTGCACAGGATTTAGGCTTTTAAAATTTTCTACAGGGCAGGCGTCTGTAGTCCCAGCTACTCGGGAGGCTGAGGCAGGAGAATGGCATGAACCCGGGAGGCGGAGCTTGAAGTGAGCCGAGATGGCGCCACTGCACTCCAGCCTGGGCAACACAGACTCTGTCTAAAACAACAACAACAACAACAACAACAACAACAAAATTTCTACATAATGACTATTTTGTAAATTCTTTCATCCAAGAATTTGATTTGATTCAACACAAAGAAATGAAATAAGTATTACCTTTTCATTGAAGATATAAATGTGTTTCTAGGGACATTCTTTTTCCTCTGAAACTATTTATTCTTTCAGGCAGTGCAAGAATTCTCTGATAACACAGAATTCACAATGGATGAGCATTTTCCCCCCAGTCAGAGGTGTTATCCATGTTATCCATGGTCAAGTGGAACTACCCTGAACTGTGGTTAAGGACACCTTGGACTATTCCCGATTGCATGTCCTATCTGTCCAGTTGCTCAGCCTCTAGAAGTACTGGTTTCCCCCAAATGAAAATAACAACAGGTTTCTACAATATAGCGTACTTGAAATCTCTTTGAAAATAGATGCCCCATGTAAACAATATAGGCACAATTGTGATAGTATTATACTGGGCTAGAGAAGGAAATAATTCTAAGATTCTTCTGTGTTTCCTTTTCTAAGGAAAATAACAAAATACATGTCTTGAAGTAAGCACTTAGTGATTTAAATGTTGAAATAAATACCTCTGTAATTCTATTTGGTGCTAGAGGGTGCGAAATAATTAGAAGTGCATCTACTTAAAGTTATCCTGTGAGGGTTTTGCATGTGAAACAAGTCGTATGGTGGCCTCCAGAGTTTCTGTAAAGTTCACTCACGGGGCTTTAATTCTGTTACTGGGATTTAAAATTCTCTCTTGACTAAAAGACCAAAAATCTTCCAGTATTTCTTGTTTTCCTAAGATAGAGCTGAGAACATGTGGCTTATCAATCCTAGGTATTATGAATAATGCAGGTATCAGGTAACAATAAGCTTATGTTTGCAGAGTACTGGAGATTTGGAGATAAAAGCCATTTTGAGCTCAATGTTTCATTGCCCTTCTGGCCTAAAAACAAACAGGCTTAATTAATCAATTGAAATTTGCTTGAAACAGTTATTTCCTGAATTCTTATGAAAGCTAGAAATTCTGTTTGGAAATGGCCTATGTAAAAGAACATTTTAGTGTTAACAAGAATTCACTGTACATGATGGGTGACAGTAGATGCATGTTGAATGAAAGAACAATTAAATATAAATAAATAATTTAGATTTTTACTGAGAGAAAAAATAGTTTTGTATAATAAAACAGGTCAGACTGAGAAAAAGATATATATGCAGTTAGCTTATCTGAGCTGTGATCTCCACTGGGAGCAGTAGGGGAGCAGAAATGTGAGAAAAAGAAGAGAAGCCAGCCAATGGCAGAGTAAGCACCTGGGGCTCAATTCTGATAAGGAATTCTGGGAGACTATGTTTACACATGAGGATGAAGATGCTGGGTATGTATCTACCAACTACATATCATATTAGCTGCTCCCAAGGACATGAATTCCTGGCACATCTAGGCAGCCCTTTACATGGGTTACATGGTGGGACAGGCTCTTGTGACCACAGTAATCCTCAAGCACAAACTTGCAGGTGCTTGCAATAGGAAGCCCTAGATGGTAGGGAAATGGTGTATGCTGAGGGCTCTGGGCAGAGCACACTGTTGATACCTGCACATTTGTTCATATTATCAACTAATGAAATTTGTCTAATACTAGAGTGTCTCTTTTTATTGTTGTTATTTAAATATGAACGAAACTATTGAATATTCTTTTTGGTAAAGATCTCCAGGTCTCTTTAACAAAACTTGTTGCTATGATTTGCCAACATTATGTGTTAAATAAACATTTATTGAACACCTTCTATTTGGAAATAATTCTGCTATTACTTGGGAAATAAAAATAAATAAGATAGTGCTTCAGCTCTGAAGCAGGGAATCATACTTGTAAACACATAGTTTCTAATAAAATGTTGAGGGTCCACATGATAATTTGTGTCAACTACTGTTGGAGATGATATCCTTTATTTCCTTTATCCTTCTGAATAAAAGTGTTCTTCCCAAATGTATTGCTATTCAAATTCCATTTTATAGGAAACTGAAGTCATTGTCATCACTGATTCATCTGTCATAAGGAATAAAGCATTAAAATTAGCATTAAGGTGGCCAGGCGCGGTGGCTCATGCCTGTAATCCCAGCACTTTGTGAGGCCGAGCCAGACGGATCACCTGAGGTCGGGAGTTTGAGACCAGCCTGGCCAACATGGAGAAACCCTGTCTCTACTAAAAATACAAAAATTAGCCGGGCATGGTGGCAGGTGACTATAATCCCAGCTACTTGGGAGGCTGAGGTAGGAGAACTGCTTGAACCCGAGGGTGGAGTTTGCAGTGAGCCAAGATTGCGCCACTGCACTCTAGCCTGGTCAACAGAGCGAAACTTCACCTCAAAAAAAAAAAAAAAAAAAAAAAAAAAAAAGATGTGATTTTCAATAACTTTTCAGAGAAATTAACTTCAGAATGAAAAAATAAATAACTCAATTATTTCTTTATATTATTGAAACTTTCTATTCCTCTAGATTTACTGCATATTTGCATGATTATATACAATAATTGTAACTTAGTGGAGGAAAGTAAGACGTATGTAAAGAGGTTGAGGGACTATATTGTTATTATTATTATTATTATTATTTTTCAGAGGGGTATCTTGCTCTGTCACCCAGGCTGGAGTGCAGTGGCACAGTCTCGACTCACTGCAACCTCTACCTCCTGGGTTGAAGCAATTCTGTCTCAGCCGCCTGAGCAGCTGAGATTACAGGCCTGCATTAACACCCCCAGTTAAATTTTTATATTTTTAGTGGGGATGGGTTTTCACCACGTTGACCAGGCTATCCTTGAACTCCTGACTTCAAATGATCCACCTACCTCAGCCTCCCAAAGTGCTGGGATTACAGGCATGAGCCACCATGCCTGTCTGAGGGACTATATTCATTAGCAAATTCTTTTTGGAAAGATTCAATCTTAAGAGAAACAGTTCATACCTAGGCCCAGGTTACTTTTGATTTTTTTTTCGAAATGAGAAGGTTGTGTGTATTTGCTGTTGGACCCTGGGGGATAGATAATCAAGGCCTTGTTATTGCCTAGGTCATCATTTTGCACCATAAGAGACAAAGACAATCAAAGTGACCTGAGGAGTTTTGTTCTCCATCTAGATGCTACCTTTTGGTAAGATCTAAAGGTTAACAGCTTTGTCCACAAGTATGCCTTCTCCTTGTAATTGGGCAGTGGAGAGCCAGCATCACCAAACACAAGACAGCCCATCTGAACTTGTTAGAGCTGGTCTGATACATGAGGGATGGCGACTATAAAGACTGACATAGAAGTACCAAATGGGACCTCCAAGACCAAGTGGGGAGCAAAGTCCATTTCATTATAGACTGCGTTCCATCAACTGAGAAGTCAAAGGAAAGGACACACTTTTTGCTTTTAGATGTGTTGATTTTTCTCTCCTCTTTCTCTGCTTAAGTAACTGCTATGTTCAGAAATGTTAGCAACAATCAAATTCAGTTATGACAGGTAACAAATGCCATTTCCTTCTCTCTTAGTTGCCCACTGAATTGTTACTTTTCATTCCATCAGCTAACGGCTTAAAAAGGTAAGTTAGGCCGGAGGCGGTGGCTCACACCTATAATCCCAGCACTTCGGGAGGCTGTGGCAGATGGATCATTTGAGGTTGGGAGTTCGAGACCAGCCTGGCCAACATGGTGAAACCCCATCCCTAATAAAAATACAAAAAATTAGCCAGGTGTAGGTGGTGGGCGCCTGTAATCCCAGCAACTTGGGTGGCTGAGGCAGGAGAATTGGATACGGAGGTTGCAGTGAGCCGAGATGGCACCATTGCACTCCAGCCTGGGCGACAAAAGCAAAACTCTGTCTCAAAACAAACAAACAAAAAAAAAACGGTAAGTTAGTCCACTAACTAATGCTAATTTTAGATAAAGCAAATACTAACTGAAAAGAAATCAATCAATGTCTGATGGAATCAATTTTATAGTACATTTATGCATTCTCCATTATTTCTCCACAAGCCATTACAAGGTGATCCCTTCATACTTCACACATAAGATATTTTCCAGTGTTAACCAATGGAATAAAAGGAAATGAAGAGACTAACTTGAGATCCAATGAGATTTCTTTTTATGGTGCATTTGAAATGTAATTAAACCAAACTTATTTTATTTATTAAATTTTTCCTTATAAAGACTTTTCAAAAATAAAAGTTCCATGTATTTTAAAAATCAGACCTGTTTTCTAAAACAGAACAGGTTATATGTCATATTACGTTTTATTTATGATTTTTCTGGCATATTGTCATGGTAACGTTGTTTTCTTATATGGAAATGCTAACTTTGAGCAAATAAATTATACCAAATGCTTTCTTCCTAAGCAATAGAAAAATCCTCTTTGCCGCCTTGGGAAATTCTGAGAGAATTTAGAAACAAATGTTATTCATCCGTTTATCATATTTTAGGAGACAGAAGATTTATAAGAGTATGAAATAAAATAAATGTTACTTTTAGAAAATTTGCAGTAGTTGGATAAGCAAGTTTCTTTATATGACATATTTTACATACATTTTAATTATAAATCACCTATAATTTTGTAACTTTTTAAACAGCAAGTCAAAGTTGAAAATTATACAATTTTTTAAGTTTTAATTACAGAGGTATAGTAAATTAGTTGCTTACACTTTTAATTGCAATATTTTAATTTACTACAGACATTTTATTTAATAATGTACTATGTAAAATAACCTGCATATTTACACAAAAACTATTTTCATATTTCCTATTTTCAATTATTTTTAATGTGAAGTTAATGGTAAGAAAGGGGAGGGGAATATGTATCTTTAAATGCTTTAAGCTTAGGATAGAAAAACAAAATAATCTCACAGATAATAGGTTTCAACAGGCAGCTCTTTATAAAACGTTTACGATTCCTAGAAAATACTTAGGATTGTGCCTTTATTTTTCCAGATACACACTATCTTCCCTTTGCCAGCATTTGTACAAAATATACATTCATTCATTCAACAAATCTTTCTTGATCATTTACTTTATATCAGACACATGCTTTAAAAAAGCATAAAGGGTAAAAGAGAAGACTAAATATTCCACCTTAATCAATCTTTGATTCATATGATACACACAAAATTTTAGTGATACAATAAACAAAAAAGAGATAAATGGCAAACTCTTTGATACTCTAAAATTCTAATTTTTAGTCTAAAGTAAGATTTCCAAACAGTATTCTCTGTATTTCTCTGTCTCTCTCTTTATCCTCTTTCTCTCTCTGAGCCTTTATAAAATTCTTACGAAAAGGCTTTTTTAGTGTCAGACTTTGCCTGGGTTAAAATCCTAGATCTACCACTTACTAGTCAAGGGACTCTGGGCAATAAGTGAATTTCCAAATTGTATTTTTCGGGTTGTATGTTTCAAAGTTGACCACAACATTGTCGCCCATTCTATAAATTATTTCACAATTTGACCTTGCTACTCCCTGTCAAGATGTGGAGATTAATTCTTCTCCACTTGAAAACTGGGCTGGCCTTATGACTTACTTACATCCAAGAGAATGTGGTGGAAGTGATGGTGCATGGATTCGGAGGCAAGGTGAGAAATGCTCATGCAACTCTGCCTGGTTGTCTTGGGACAGTCATTCTGGGGAAACCCAGCTGCTATAAAAGCAGTGCGAGTACCCTGAGACTGCCAGAATTCAGAGACTAAGTTTGGTCACTCTGGTTGACAGTTACAACTGAGGCCAGTCTTCCATCCATCCCAGAAATGGCAGTGGAGTTGTGCTGAGCTTTCCAAATCCGTGAACCGTAGGAGCAAAAATAAATGACCCTGTCAACAGTGCAAGGAGTAGAAAAATCACCCAGCCCAGTCCTGTCCAAATTCTTGTTCCACAGAACCTATGAGATATAATAAAATAGTTTCCATTTTGTGGCAAGTTTTTTGGGGTAATTTGTTATATAGCAATCGTAACTGCAACAATACTAATACTGGTGTGCGTTACTTGTTGCGATATACATAGGGACTAAATTATTTAGGATGGAAAATTTTAAAGTAGAAAGCATTTCAATTAGTCCTTTGAGGGATATGACTCATTCAATGGAAGAGTAGCAGACTAACTCTAAGACTAAGACAACAATACTTCACATCTTTTATCACTTAGACATTCCTGGGGAAGAAGATAAATATACGTGTTGTATCTTATCTGGAGAATAGGTTTCATATTTTCATTGTCCTAATAAAATATTTCAAAATATTTTTCTAGTTTTTAATATAGACATTTTCAGGTGAGAGCTTACTATGTATAGAAAAGTTTGTGATGCTTATATATTTTTCTCCTTGTCAAGATGTGGAGATTAATGTGGGGATAGGAGACTAAAAAGGAAAGCATACCAAATATTGGTTGAAATTGAAAGTAGCTGTAGGACAATTTCCCCAGATTTCAGGAATAATGCATACTTTCCTTGTTTTTGTTTTTCTTTAAGAATTTGGGTCTATTTCTACTATGAATTAGATGTAACGCAGGAGTATTTACAGATTCTTCATAAAAGACTTTAAAATAAAGGAGATCTTTGCATTTCAATAATCACTTTCCATTAAATTAATCCATTTTTTGTGTGATTCTTCCTTCATTAATAGTATTAAAAGTTGTTACGTGTCATAGAAATTGTAAGAAAGCATACATAAAGCACACATAAACAATGATAAGAACGACTGTGATTAAGAACAATTCCCTCATTGGGACTATATAGCTATCACAATTCTCTCAATTAACCAGGTAAAATGCTATGATCTGATGTTTCTTTGAAAGGATTAATAGGCAAAATCTTTAAATTTTTAAAACTTGAAAGTAAATAAGACAAAGAATGTCACTGAGTAACTAAAAAGGAAAGCATTTGCTGATGCAAACAGCATGAAGGCGGAGCCCGAACACCTAGCGAGCAGCACTGTGTCAGGAGCTGAAGAAAGTATTCAGTGTTGACCCGCTTATTTGTACATGTTGAAGTCAATTAACATTCTATGAAAAGTACAGATGTAGAAATAAAGAAATCCTAAGGTGCCTTTAGGAACTATGCAGAAGAAAATTATAAGCTTGTGATTCATCCGTGTGAAATGTAATTGATGACGGAAAAGATAAGCTAGACGAGAAAATAAACAGAAGCATCAAGGTAGTGTTGAGAAATGATCCCGTGGACCCCATGTGACAGGCTGAGGAGGCGTAAGTGGTGGCAGAGCTTCAGGTCTTACAAAGTCCACACAGTCAGCCTCATCCAAAGTGAGGGTACCATCAGCCCAGTCACAGATTCCTTCACTGTGGTTCTAGTGTCACGATTTTTGTTTTTATAATCAAAGAATCCCACTTTAGAAAATTTTCTCCTGTTTACTTATTTATTTCTGACTTGGGGATAGGAGACTAAAGAAGAGCAGAGTTCAGGCATTCCACACTTGCTGCAAGCCATAGTACCTCGTTTGGAGCAAAGTAGTGCTAGTATTTATTGACTTTAGAGTCAACATTCACTAAAACATTAAAGACTGGAGGGGAAAAAGTAAATCTAATTGGATGAAATGCAAATAAACTGGCATCTTAAGGAATTATATAAACGATCCAAATTAGATTAGAAATATATAAACTCTCTGAGAAACAAGCAATGCTAGAGAGATTGCTTGTCTTGCATGCTTGTGTTGGCTATAGCAACCAAACTTTGGGCTACAAAATTAGAAATATATCTCTTTGCTGGTTCTTTAATTAACTAAAGTGAAAGACTCCTCAAAAAATCCAACAGATATTGTCTAACTTGCTGACTTCTTTCTTGACAGATTTTCATGTAAACTCAAGCTGGAAAGATGATTTTTCCCTCTTTTTAGATATAATAATAGATTTTATAATATTTCCTTCTGGTACTTCATAAGAATCAACGACTGACTATCTTTTTCAACACTGTTCTTTAATGACATAGTTATAATTTAAAATCCTTTTAACAGAAAAATTTCAATCTGATTAAATTCCCTAACATTTTGTAACTGTGTCTCATAACTGGTATATGTTTAACTAATGGAACACAATTACTGTTAATATGACCTGCTGGTTACTGAGATGAGGGGAAAAATGTATTTAGAAATACTTTTCACCCCACCAATAACTGTAAGAAGTATGAAACCAACTTTAATTGGCTACTGTAATAAAAGTATTTGATCTACTATGATAAAATTAGTTTAGAAACCAAACCAGGAGATGCAGAAAATTGAATATGGTGAAAAGGGTTTGAAGACACACCTTCTCAAAATACTGTCTACTGAAAAGCAAATGAACAATTACCCCATTTTTCAAGAATCCGAAATCAGGAAAGAGAAAAGATCATGTCATTACATGGTAACTATTTTACTTCTTTGCTTGTAATATTTCTTAGAAGATGGTCTAAAAATGAAGTAGAGCAGATAGAATTAAAATGTGTAGTTCTTCTCCTATCATATTTTGGAGATACGTTTAGTTTAAAATAGAATATAAACTTGAAACAAGAGAATCATTCAATTTTCCAAATCAATAAAGACTGAAACTCTAGGTAAAAAATTAATGGTGAGTATATTTTATTAGTCTATTAGAAGAAAATAGCTCTGTATCAATTCTTTCTAAGGGTTTATGATCTTGACTTTGCCTTTGATATAGTTAACTGTAAAGTTATCATTTTACTACTTTTGTCCATTTTTATAACTGAAGAAAGTCAATGACAAGGGCAATCATATTTGTTGCTAGTATTTCTTTTGGAGATTGCTAATAATCAGTTAGTCCAAAGGTAGATCACTTTGTCAGAGCCACAAAGCAAAGATGTAACCTAGGTAATAAATAAATAACCTGCTTATTTATTGTAGGAGATTGAAAAATTTGGGTAAATCTATGAATAACATGATTTATACTCTTAGACTTGGCCAAATTTTCTGGTCACGCTGATTAAATTTTTAAACAGTGAATTATATTAGCAAGATTATTGGTACGACTCCTTTAAGAATACATGAGACTGGCACTAGTTTTTAAATATTTCATCAAATAAACTATTTAAAATACATGTTGATTTACTGTATTTTGTGATTTATTTGTAGAAATGTGACAATGTTGGGTTGTTACATGTCCAAAAGAATAGATATGATGATCAATTATTTTCATTTTACAAATAACATTGTATGTTCCAGAAAAAAAGGGATAGACATATATTTTCCTTTTTCTTCCACTAAGTCCAAATTAAAACTTTATAGATTACACATTTTTAAAAAGCATAAGAAACCTCTGAAAGGTAGAGAGAAGATGGTGAACCAACCAAATATCTTGCAATATGAGGAGACAGTGGTGAGTTCTCTGGGTTTTCTTTTAACCTCAGGTACCCCAGATTTGGAGCTGAATAAATTGGCAACCTGGAAATGCCAAAGGATGTAGACAAAACAACAACAGCGTGACTTGACCTCTGGAAATCATGGGTCAGAAAAGGGACAAACAAGCAGGACAGAAAACTTTTAGCAGTAACTTCTCTACTGCAGGCAGGGAACGCACAAAACTGTGGCCCAACCCAATCCATACAAGCAAAGGCTGTGGGAGACCTAAGTTTACCTCCTCACCAGGCTGCAAAGAAGGGCGCCATCTGTTAGGTGGTGTCAGGGAAGGCCAAGTAGAAAGGCAGAACTTTCATCCTCACTGGCTAGTGATGAGGTCTTGCCTCTGGTGGAGTCAGCGGAGACCACATGAAAAGCCTGCATTTCTACTTCCACTTCACTATACACGGACGCATGCTCTGCATCTCTGATAAGCTGGCATCAGAGGAGACATGCTAGAGAATGAGAACAATCACCTAGTGGTAACCACACCATGCCTGCTGCTATGTCAGTGGTGATCATGTGGGAAACTGGAAACGCCGCTCCCACTCTAAAGTAGTGAGAAGTCTTCCTTATCTGGGTATCAATGGAGGCTAAGTGGGAGAACTGAACTACCTCTTTCTCCCTGTGGATACCTATTTTATGGTCTCAGATAAAGTTAGTTGTATCAGAAGGTTTAAATAGGATCTACAGTATCATGTCAACATAAAAATAAGCCTAAGTCTCAATAAAAAAATCACTCATACCAAAAATCAGAAAGTTCTCAAACTGAATGAAAAAAGCTAAATAATACCAAACTGACAGGAATGTTAGTATTATCTGAAAAAGAATGGAAAGAAACCACGGTAAAGATGCTTCTATGAGCAATTACAGATATGTCTGAAGCAAATAAAAAAATAGAAAACCCCAGCAAGCAAATAGAAAGTCTCAGCAAAGAGAAGATATAAATAATCTACTGGAGATTTTTATATCTGAAAAATACAATAAGTGAGAAAAAATCTTCAGTGGGTCAGTTCAACACAGATTGAGAGGACAGAGGAATCAATGAACTGGAATGCACAGAACAAAAATAACTCAATCTGAATGACAGAGAACAAATCAACTAAAAATTGAGTAGAACCTTAGGAACTAGTAGGAATGTAACAATAGATCTAAAATTCATGTTATCAGAGTTCCAGTAGAAAAGGCGAATGAGGGCAGGGCTGAAAAAGATATTGAAAAGAACAATAGCTGAAAAGCTCTCAAAATTGGCAAGCGACATAAACCTAAAGATTCAAGAAGCTGAGCAAACTGGACGTGATGGCATGTGCCTGTAGTCCTAGCTACTCAGGGGGCTGAGGCAAGAGGATCGCTTGAGCCCAGGAGTTCAAGACTGCCATGCGCTATGAATGCACCACTGTTCTCCAGCCTGGGTGACAGAGAGAGAGTCTGTCTCTAAATAAAGAAAGAAGGGAAGCAAAACCAAACAGGATAAACTGAAAGAAATCCATGCCAAGATGCATCATAATTAAACTTCATAAAATTAAATACAAACAAAAATCTTGAAAGCAGCCAGAAAAAAATGACATCTCACCCATAGAGAAAAACAATCAAAAGACAGCAAATTTCTCACCAGAAACCTTGGAGAAGTGGCACTGTATTTTTTCAAGGTGTTGTAAGAAAAGAACTGTCAACCTAGAAGTCTTCGCCTAGCAAAAGAAATATTCTTCAGAAATTAAAGGGAAATAAAAATATTCTGAAATAAAAGAAAGCTAAGAGAATTTGTTGCCAGCAGAACTTCCTTAAAAGGACTACGAAGGAGTTCTCTAAACAAAGAGAAAATGATAAACGAAGAAACTGTGGAACATCAGGAAAGATGAAAGAATGTGGTCAGCAAAAATATGAGTAAATATAAAAGGTTTTCCATCTGTTCTCTAGTTCTAAGTTGATAATTGAAGCAAACATTATAAACTGTCTAATGTAGGTCTAAATATATAGAGAGAAAATATTAAAGACAATTATAAACAAGGGAAGACAAAGGGATATCAATGTAGCAAAGTTTCTATACATCACTCAAACTGGTAAAAATACAACTGTAGACCCTAAGTTAGATATATAATACCTAAAACGATGGCAAGTAAATACATTCAAAAGCCCTACAAATTAAAATTAAATTCTAGAAATGTCCAAGTAAGGAAAGCAAGAAAAAGAAAACAGAAGCAAATAGAGAAAAAAACAAATAGAAAACAAACAAACAAAATAAAATGGCAGGCTTATGCCCTAACATATTAATAATTATGTTATATTAAATGGTGTATAGATACCAATAAAAGGCATTTGCAGAGGGAATTTAAGAATGTGAGCTATGTATATGCTATGTATATGCTGCCTATAAACTCACTTCAACTGTAATAATATACGCAGGTCAGAAGTAAAAAAAATAGAAAAAGATATATCGGGTAAATCAGGTAAATTGGACTTCAGAGAAAAGAAAATTACTAGAGACAGAGAGGGTTATTATGTAATGGTAAAAGGGTAAGGCCACCAAGAAGATATAGCATTTCTGACTGTATATGCACCAAACAATTAATAATGTCTATACTTAGAGACTGGATAAATCAATCCATAATAATTTATACTTAATATAAGAGCGGAAATCAGTGAAATCCCAAGCAGTACTACAATAGAGAAAATTAATGAAGGAATGAGCTGGTAAACTGTAAAGATCAATAAAATTCACAAGCCTCTGTCAAGGCTGACAAAGACAAAAGAGAGAGAAGACACGAATAACCAATACCAGTGAAACATGGGCTGTAACTAAAGATCTTGTAGACACCTAAAGAATAACTATGGACTGCTATGAACAACTCTACATGCACATTTGACAACCTCCATGAAATGTATTACTTTCTTGAAAAATACAAAGTGCCACAAGTCACCGAATGTGAGATACTTTGAGTAGTGCTATAATCATTAAGAAAATTAAATCAGTAATTTAAAATCTCCCCAAAAGAAAATCTTCAGGCACAGATGCTTTCACTGGAATATTTTACCAGATGTTTAAAGAAGAATAACCTTGATTCTACACAATCTCTTTCAGTAAAGAGAAGAAGGAACATAAAATGTATTAGATAATGCTCCTTCTTCTTCAATTCGGATTCAACATAGGGGTTGGGATCTAGATTTAGGCAGAGTTCTCAGACTTGACATCAAAAGCATGATTGGAAATGATCCATATGGCCTTCAGTGTGTGAATGGTTAAAAAAATGGAGCTATACCCATACCTTGCAGTCCCACTTTGCAATAAGAAGGAACAGACTTCTGATCAATGCTACAACCTGAATAAATCCCCAGAGAATTATGCTGGGTGAAAAAAAAAATCAATTCTAGAAGATCACAAACTGCATAATTCCATCTATATATCATTTCTAAAATGACAACATTCTGGAAAGGAAGAACAGATTATTGGTTACCATAGGTTAAGAAGAAGGTGGGGGTAGGAGAGAGTGACTGCAGCTATAAAAGAGTGCCATGAGGGATTTTGTGGTGATGGATGTTTTGTATCTTGGCTGTATCAATGTAAATATCCTGGTTGTGACACTGTACTATAGTTTTACAGGGTGTTACCATTGTGCGATATTGAGCAAAGAACATATGGGGTTGTTTTACAATATTTTCTACAAGTGCATGTAAATATACAATTATCTCAAAAAAGTTTAATGGAAAAATTGACATATTACCTGCTTTATCTATTTAATTTGCATTCTATACTTCTTCAGTTTTTGGTTTTGCTTTTTACTCTACTCTTATTAGATTGGCATGAATTTCACAACATAAATAAACATGGAAAAGGTTTAAAAAAACAACTAAATTTAATAACATTAGAATCCCAAGCTATATAATTTGAAATATTTATCAATGAAATTACAAAATATTTGAAATTTTTCTTTAACATACCGTAGCAAAATAAGTGAAGAATATGACAAAGTGGTAAAATCTTGATAATTTCAAAATTTGCATTATGGATGTATGGGAGTTTAATCAAACAATTCCTGCTTTTGAGTATGTATGAGAATTTTCACAAAAAATGATAAATGGCAAAATATGAAGGATTCCATTCACTTTAACTTCTTGGTAATTATGTAAATATGTGTCTGTATATAAATTATGATATTTAAAGTCAATGTCATTTTTATGCTACACGTCTCAAAGATGAACTGTATTTGGATGCCACATGGGCATAGTGATTTAACAATGACTTATATTTTCGGAATTTACGGATGAGGGGAAAGCTGTAGTGCTTAAGATCTATGCTTCTCTCCTTTATGTGTTCGACTTCCTAAAACTGAAGAGCCGATTACAGAAATTTAAGTAGATAGACGTTAAATCATGATGTTCTCACTACTATTATGTTTTCATAATGCATTATATACTTATTTAAATCATATCTTAATTACTGGTATTACCATGTAAGCAATAAGGGGTGTTTTAGAAATAGCACTGCCTGTTATTTCCACTTCTAAATATTCATCTAAATCTCCTGATTTCCTGCTGATTTACACAGCTGCCAACCAAACGATTTTCAATGACATGTGAACGCTGAAATATGTTAAACTATTCAATCTGTTCTTTAATTTAATTAGGTATGAACTCTATCTATAATAGAATGATGAATTTAATTTTATCCCTCCTGGAGTCTAAAAGAGAACCTCGTTTGGGACTTTGCAAACATAGAAGTCATGGGTATTCTGCTTTGTAATTACTATGTACTTTGGGGACAATCTGGCCTATATGTGAAAATGCACATGTTTGATCAGCTGTCTAAATAAGATTTACAATTTTGTTGAACATCAGTAGGCACTGAGCATTCTTGTTAGTAGCAATTGTATATTATTTGGAATTTGAACTCTGAATTAAATACTCCAGTTCATTTATCTTCTTTTCTTTTCTTTTTCTTTTCTTTTTTTTTTTTTTGGGCAGGAGACAGAATTTTATTCTTCTTACCCAGTCTGCCAGTCTGTAGTGCAATGGCGTGATCTTGGCTCACTGCAACCTCTGCCTTTCAGGTTCAAGCAATTCTCCTGCCTTAGCCTCCTGAGTAGCTGGGATGACAGGCATGTACTATCACATCCGGCTATTTTTTTTTTTTTTTTTTTTTTTAGTAGAGACAGGGTTTCACCATGTTGGTCAGGCTGGTCTCGAACTCCTGACCTCAGATGATCCACCGGCCTCAGCCTCCCAAAGTGCTGGGATTACAGGCATGAACCATCGCACCTGGCCCTTACTTTCAAATACGTCTTCCTGTACCTTACTTCAACACTTGAAAAATTACATCACACCCAGAATTTCAGTTTCAACCATCTCATTCTCAGACCACTAAGTTCTGCATTTCTACCTCATGAACTACACTGAGTCTCCCCAACTTCACACTTAAACAATGCATTGTCTATCAGGATCTCCAATCTATTTATCCTATTAGTTTTTCATTGCCTTTAATGCCTACAGCCAGCTGAGATTTTATGAATCTCATTGCCCTCACCCCCCACTGTTTTAATCACTGAGAAACTCCTACCTCAGTTAAACCCAACTTTTTTTTTTTTTTTTTTGAGATGGAGTCTTGCTCTGTCGCCCAGCCTGGAGTGCAGTGGCACCATCTTGGCTCACTGCAAGCTCCGCCTCCTGGGAGTTAAATCCAACTTTTAATGCACTCTGCCTCTCTAACGCTGTATATAAATGTAACTGAAGACTGACACATTGAGTAGAATCATTCTAAATAGTAATCACAAATCATATCTCTTAGTCTTGTCTAGCAATTTGACACTTGCCTAGTCAATCGACTTCCATACTCAACAGAACATCACCTCAGATCGTTCTCTCCTCAAATCTCCCTCATTCCTTTCCTTTCTTGTAAAGTTATAACCTTTTCTCAACAATACTCAGAAATATTTTTGATGTATACTGACTAGACCCTATTCTAATCTCCTAGAACACATAAATCCTGGAACACATCAATAAACAAAACGTTCATATTCTTTCTACATAGGTTTTATGTCTGAGAGAGAATGCAAATAACATACATGATAGATGATATAGTACCTTAAAGGTATAATATATTTATCTAGTTCCATGCTTTTAAATAGTGTCTATATACTAATGGCACCTAAATTTATAGCTGCAATTCAACCTTCTGCCTTAAGCTTCAAATTCATATGTCTAATTTCATCCCTGATATTATCACTTTGGTTTCCAAAAGATGTCTCAAATTTGACTTGTACAAAATACATTTTCGTTAATAAGATCCTATAGCACAATCAATTATATCATAATGTATGCATATGTTTAGAAAGCAAAATCAATGTGAGATTCATCTTTTACCTTGCCTACATATTCTTAACAGTCAATAATCAATAAAGGAAGATAAACTGAGGGCATTTAGTGTTGGCTTGTCTTGTAAGGTTCTTTTTTAAAAAATGTGACAGTTATTTTAAGGTTGGGGTACATATGTAGGTTTGTTACATAGGTAAACTAGTGCCATAGGAAGCTGTTGTACAGACTATTTCATCACCCAGGTATTAAGCCTAGTACCCACTAGTTATTTTTCCTGGTCCTCTCCATACTTCTATCCTCCACCCTCCGATAGCCCCTGGTATATATTTCCCTCTATGTGTCCATGTGTTGCCATCCTTTAGCTCTCACTTATAAGTGAGGCCATACGGTATTTGGTTTTCTGTTTCTGCATTAGTTTGCTAAGGATAATGGCATCCAGCTCCAACCATGTTCCTGCAATGGATATGAACTCATTTTTTATGACTGCATAGTATCCCATGGTATACATGTAACACATTTTCTTTATTCAGTCTACACTGATGAGTACTTAGGTTGATTCCACGTCTTTGCTATTGTGAGTAGTGCTGCAATGAACATATGCATACATGTACCTTTATAATAGAATGATATATATTCCTTTGGGTATATACTCTGTAATGGGATTGCTGGGTCAAATGGTAATTCTGAGGAATAGCTACACTGCTTTCCACAATGGTTGAACTAATTCACGCTCCCAACAACAATTCATAAGCATTCCTTTCTCTCTGCAACCTTTTTGACTTTTTAATAACAGCCATGCTGGCTGGTGTGAGATGGTGTCTCATTGCGGTTTTGATTTGCATTTCTTTAATGATCAGTGATTCTGAGCTTTCTTTCACATGCTTGTTAGCTGCGTGTATGTCTTCTTTTTAAAAGTGTCTGTTCACGTTCTTTGCCCACTTTTTAATAGGGTTGTTTGTTTTTTTCTTTTAAATTTGTTTACATTCCTTATAGATGCTGGATATTAGACCATTGTCAGATGCATAGTTTGCAAAAATTTTCTCCCATTCTGTAGATTGTGTGTTCACTCTGTTGATAGTTCCTTTTGCTGTGCAGAGGCTATTTAGTTTAATTAGATCTCAGTTATTATTTTTTTCCTTTTGTTGCAATTTCTTTTGGTGTTTTCATCATGAAATCTCTGCCTGTTCCTAGTCCAGAATGGTATTGCCTAGGTTGTCTTCAAGGGTTTTTATAGTTTTGAGGCTTCATGTTTCTGCAAGATTATGATTCCGTAAAATTAGCAATTTCAAGCCAAATGCAAATTTTTCACCATTTGTTCAGGTAACCATGTTTATATAAAAAATAATTCACCTTTTAATACAAATGATTGCTTTTGAAGATACTGAATGCTCTGATTTTTTTCTCCTAATCTGAAATTTTTGGAATAAAAAGAGTAAATATCATATCTATTACTCAGTTTTATTTAGACCACATATACTAAGTCAAAGCAAAAGAAAAAGTCCATATGAATATGTAGATATTTATTCTCTAATGTCATATTCTATGGAAGAAAGAAAATGCAATCATTAGCAATTTATTTTGTTGTTCTAAATAAATATGTTTGAAAGGGCTGAGGAATGTAGAGGTTTTATTTAAAATACAAGTATAAAAATGGGATACTCTAGAGCTGGTGCTCCAGATCCATCGAGCATACCTTCAATGCGTAGTCTGTCTTCTTCCTCAACTCTCTGCTAAGTGGCATGCATAAAGATGTAAATATCCTCTGGCCAAAATGGTATCAGGAAATAGTTTTAACCAGTGCACCACTTTGAGAGTGGTGACATTTCCAAAGTGAACTAAAGATTTTAAATGTTAATAATATGCTTTTCGGAGAAGAACTGAGATGCTTAACATCAAAGAAAGTTAGTTTGTATCAGTACTACAATGAAGTTGTCCAAAGACGTAATGGGCAGCTTCTTAAATCTGAGAGCTCTCTTTACCAGGAGTAGACTTCACCAGAAGAAGATTGAATAGTCATTTGATAGTAAATGTGTAGAGGATATTAATCAATGGATTAGATTGTTTTTAAGTCTTCTTCCAGTTCTGATTTTTGCTTTCTATAGGAGATGCCTTCTGCATCACTGTATGTTCAGACATCATAATCAACCCACAGTACATTTTATCTATATTCTTTCTTCACACTTACTATTTGTCAGTTAATGTTTATTGTCGATTTCTAGCACCAAGTTTGTTAAACATCTGTAATTTTAATTTTGAACATCTCCCAACACAATAAAAGTATTGAGAAAACCAAATAATATTTTATTACTGATAAAACTAGGAGATATGTTTGTCCAAACTATTAAAGTGTTTGACATGCCATATTAGCAGACATGCCATGTTAGCAGAATATCATATTATATCAGAATATCATATATATCAGAATATCAGACATATCAGAATATCATACATATCAGAATATCTGATATGCCATATTAGCCGAAATCATTTAGATGATAAGGCAGAGTCAAAAAGTGGAACTCTGAATTGTGGGCCGTGGTCAATTTTGTTTGGCTGACAAGAATAAAAAACGAATTCATATGCATACACATTCTTGCATCCAAAGGACGTTCACTGTAGGTAGAAATTCCTACCAGCTCTTTTCTCATAAGAAATCTGTACAAACACATGGATGATTTATTCATTCAAAAATGAGCAGTGTCATTTTAAAATTACATATGTACATATATACACATACATGAGTATACACACACACACACACACACACACACACATCCTGCAGGGAGCAATAAAAGACCTGAAACACGCAAAAGTAGGATAGTCATTAGAAGCCTGCTTCTACTGAGCAGATAAACGTAGTGCCCGACTATTATGTATTTTATTTTATATTTTGCTATGTTTTGATAGTTTCGTGAATTCAGATAACTTAACAAAAATGCAAATCTTTTGAACAGGGATATGAAAGCTCAAGGCTGACAGGGTGGAACAAAAGAATAAGATGAAACACAATATGCTAGAAGAGTTGAAGAGAGAAGTAGAAAAGAAAAAGTCATGGCAAAACTTAAAGCTCTTACAGCAGCACATATGAGAACAAACATGCAAAAGAGCATAAAGGGGAACACAGATGAGAAAGTTGATAAAACATAAATTAACAACATTAAAAAAATTAAACATAGATATGAAATATAGACAAAAATATAGCAAAAGTTCACATATTCATAACTGATTTCCCTGAAGGAAAGTCGCAAAAGTAATAGAACAAATAACATTTGCATATATAATTGGAGAAAATATTTTAGTAATAAAGATTTCAATGTATTAGTTAGAAGTTAATTATAAAAATTCCATTCTGGTTATGACAGAATAACAAGATCCTGATACGCTTTCTCTTCTTAGAAAACCAGAAAACCATTCAAAATATAGGAAGCAGTAGTTTTCCAGATATTGGACAACATGTAACACAGGACACTGGCTCTGGGAAGAGAATAACAATTGATGTGAGCCTATCATTGTATCTACAGTACAGACAGAAAACCAAAAACAACTTCGATGTCACATTGAGTTGAGAGCAGAAAAAATCAGTGTAGCTAGCTAGAATTGGTGGCGCAGACAAAGAGGTATGAGGGAGATGAACAAAGAGAGAATTGTAAATACCTGCATAGTCTCTTGAGTTTTTGACTAAGTACTAATATGCACATGTCTGAAAGAAAACTACACAAGACAGAGGAAATAATCACTACAAATGAGAAGCTGGAGCTCACACAGAATTGGGACTAGACCATAATCTCACAGCTTAATTTACCTGAGGCATTGGCAGAAGTTTCTGAAGAGTGATTAGGTTAAATTAGCTTTAGATAATAAGTTCTCCAGATCTACTCTTAAAAAGCTTAAAGAAGAGCTCAGAAAGAGTCCAACTGATTCCAACTAACTTAACTGAGTGTCAAAACTAAATCAAACAGTATTTTAAAAAAACACAACAATCCAGTGACCAAAACCATAAAATTCATCATGGCTGGCATCCAGAAAAAACATTACCAGACATGTAAAGAAGCAGGAAAATAACCAGTAAAAAAATCAATCAATAGAAATCGACTAAGAAATAAAAGAGATTATATTTAAAACCAGCAAAGAAGAATGTTAAGATAACTATTAGGCCGGGTACAGTGGCTCATGCCTGTAATCCCAGCACTTTGGGAGGCCAAGGTGGGTGGATCACCTGAGGTCAGGAGTTCGAGACCAGCCTGGCCAACATGGCGAAACCTCGTCTCTACTAAAACTACAAAAAATTAGCTGGGTATAGTGGCAGGTGCCTATAATCCCAGCTACTCAGGAGGCTAAGGCACAAAATCGTTTGAAGCTGGAAGGTGGAGGTTGCAGTGAGCCGAGATTGCACCACTGCACTCCAGCTTGGGTGATAGATTGAGACTCTGTCTCAAAATAATAATAATAATTATAGTTACTATATATAACTATGATAATAGTTATTATAGTTATGATTATATTACAGTTATAATTATAGTCATTATATTATTATAATATAACTATGATAATTATTACGGTTATGCTCCATATTGTTTTAAAAAGTAGAGGAAAAATAAGCATGATGAGGGAAGAAAGGAAAGGCAAAAATGTCCCAAATAGAAAAGGTAGAGATGGAAAATATGATATCTGAAATATGTATATATACGGCATGGGATGAATAGCAGTTAGACACCTCAGAAGAAATGGTCCTTTTACTTGGACACATAGCAATAGAAACCATCTAAAATGAAACAAAGAAAATAGATGGAAAAAATAGTATTAGGGACCTGTGGTACAATATCAAGCAGTCTAACATAAATGTAATTGGAGTTCCAGAAAGAAAGAGGTGGTAAAGGAAAAAAATGTTTCAAAAAATAGTAGCTAAAAATTTTCCAAATTTGATTAAAAATATAAATCCACAAGCTACAAAGAGTTTCACGAAGCTTAAGTGGAGTAAACCTATAATGAAAATCATCCCTAGGCATAGCAAAATCACATAGCAGCTGAAAACTAGTAATAATGAAGAATATTCTTAAAAGCGGCCAAAGAAAAAAGACCAAAATATGAATAAGGATAAGGAACAAAGATAAGAATGAAAGTAGACTTCTTTTCAGAGACGACGCAAGCTTGACGATAGTTGAGCAATATTTTATAAGTATAAAAGAAAAGCTATTAACCTCCAATGTCTGACTCAGTAAAAGCATCATTCAAGTGAAGACCAATAAAAGAATTGTAAGTTGAGATAATTATTGCCAGCACACATGCACCATAAAGGACATTCTTCAGGCAGAAGAAAATGACACCTGAGAAGCCCAGCTCCTAGTGAAAAACCTACCTGTGATTTCTTTTCAAGTCTGACCATAGGGAATTACAAGAGCTTTCCCTAGCTTAATGTTCACCCAGTGCATTTCAGTCCCTGAAGGGAGCTGCAGACAAGGACTCAGGCCCCTGTGGCAGACCATGCTCTTATATTATCTGAGTTCCTAGCCCAGGTGCCTTCTTTTGGTGCCTTTTTTTTTATGGGGACCTTCACCTGAGGCCCTCCATAGGCGTCCCTGTCTAGATCTCCTTCTCATCAGGAGGAAGGACCTGGAAGACAATTTTCTGCACTCTAATTCACTACTCAGTACTTTTCCACCCCTAACATTTTCTTGTCTCCTCCCCCTGCCCCACCCCTTCCACAAAATAGCAGGAGCTTTTTGTTCAGGGCTCCTTTGGCAGTGAGGTGACTCTGCATCTATGCTGATCCTCCTGACCCTCAATGGAACACCATTCCATGGGAGAAAATAAAATAGGGTGGGGAATTGTCACTTTCTCGCATTTTTCTTCTTGCTTGTACAATTATAGTGAGTGATGAAGACTTGACTGTTATTTTTATTTGTCTTATTGTTTTAATCTGCTCTTCTAACACCTGGCAGCACAGTTCCCTGGAACTCTGAGCCCTTGACAATACCAAAAGGTAATTTGGCTCTACACAAAAAATAAAAGGTCAAAAAGAGCCACTGGAAATAACAAACATATTGGTAAATACATTTTTCTCCTTTTTAATCTCTTCTAAAAGATAACTGAATGTTTAAAGCAAAAATAACATGTATTATGAAGCATATGTGGGAGTAAAATGTACACAGAATGTGGAGAGGAGAATTGAGGCTTATAGGTGTAAGTCAATTAACCTATACATGAAGGGATCTGTCATTATTTGGAGCTAGACTGTGTAGGTTTCAGAGGTATATTGTAAACCCTATATCAACCAGTAACAACTATAAAACAAAGTAATATAGCAAATATGCCTATAGTAGAGATATTAATAAAATGGAATTCTAAAATAATTAAACAATTCCATCTATAGTAGTGGCAAAAGATAATAAAAAGAAGTCTAAATCTAACAAAATATATGGAAGAGCTCTATATTAAACACTAAAAACTTTTCTGAGTAAAATTTTAAAACACCTATATAAATGGACAGCATATTTACTGATCGAAAGATTTATTGTTGAGGTTTAAATTCTCACCTAACTCATGTATAGATTTTGTGCAATCCACTCAAAATTGTTGACGATTTTTAGATAGAAAGAGACAAGGAGATTCAAAACTTGATATGGAGGTGCAAACCATCTAGAAGAGACAAAACAATTTCAAAAGCAAGTGTTGGAGGTCTTAGACTGCCTGATTTCAATGTATACAAGAATAGCTTGGAGATATTGGGGGTTCAGTTCCAGATCACTGCAATAAAACAAATATCACAAGAAAGCTAGTCACATGATTTTTTTTGTTGCTCAAGTGCATATAAAAGTCATGTTTACACTATACTGTAGTCTATTAAGTGTGCAATAACATTATGTCTAAAAATGTGCATGCCTTAATTAAAAATTACTTTATTGCTAAAAAATTGCTAACCATCATCTGAGCCTTCAGGAAGTCGTAATCTTTTTGCTTGTGGAGGCTCTTGCCTCGATGTTGATGGCTGCTGACTGATCACACTGGTGGCTGCTGAACACTGGGATGACTGTGGTAATTTTTAAAAATATGACGATAGTGAAGTTTGCCACATTGACCGACTCCTCTTTTTACAAAAGAAGTCTGTGTAGCGTGGGATGCTGTTTTATAGCATTTTACCCACAGTAGAACTTTACAAAATGTAATCAGTCCTCTCAAATCCTGCCACTGCTTTGTCAACTAAGTTTATGTAACAGTCTAATCTAAATTCTTTGTTGTCATTTTAACAATGTTCAAAGCATCCTCACCAGGAGTAGATTCCAACTCAAGAAACCACTTTCTTTGCTCTTCCGTAAAAAAACACTTTTTGTCTCTTCAAATATTACGATGAGATTGCAGCAATTCAGTCACATCTACTTCTTATTCTAGTTCTCTTGCTACTTCCACACCTGCAGTTATTTCCTCCACTGAATCCTTGAATCCCTTAAAGTCATCCATTATGGTTTGAATCAACTTCTTGTAAACTTCTGTTCGTGTTGATATTTTGATTGCCTCCCATGAATCACTAGTGTTCTTAATGACATCTAAACTGGCAAATTCTTTCCCAAAGGTTTTCAATTTACTTTGCTTGTATTCATCAGAGGAATCACTATCTATGGTAGCTATCACCTCATGAAATGTGTTTCTTAAATAATAGATCTTGAAAGTCAAAAGCCCCATTGATCCATGGGCTACAGAATAGATGTTGTGTTATCTGCATAAAAGCAAAATTAATCTCTTTGTACATCTCCATCAGAGTTCCTGAGTGATGAGGTGCATTGTTAATGAACAGTAATTCATTTTGAAATGAATCGCTTTTCTGAGTAGTAGGTCTCAACAGTTGGCTTAAAATATTCAGAAAACCATGCTGTAAACATATTCAGTCATCAGGCTTTGTTGTACCATTGATGGCACCCAGGTGGAGCAGATTTAGCATCACCCTGAAGTGCCCCAGGATTTCCAGATTAAGCATTAACTTCAAGTTAAAAATCAACAGCTGCATTAGCCCCTGAAAAGATAGCCTGACCTCTGCAACTTTGAAACCAGGAATAGTCTTCTCTCTCTTAGCTACGAAAGACTTAGATGGCATCTTCTTCTAGTAAAAGTCTGTTCTGTCTATATTAAAAATCTGTTATCTAGTTTGCCTGCCATCATTAATTATCTTAGCTGGATCTTCTGGATAACTTACTGCAACTTCTACATCAGCAGTGCTTGCTGCTTCCCCTTGCACTTTTGTGTTACGGAGACAGCTTCTTTTTTAAAACCTTATGAATCAACCTCTGCTAGCTTCAAAAACTTCTTCCGCAGCTTTTTCACCTTGCTTAGCCTTCATAGCGTTGAAGAGAGTAGAGTTTTGCTCTGGCTTAGCCTTTGGCTTAAGAAAATACTGTGGCTAGTTTGATCTTCTATCCAGACCCCTTAAACTTTCCATGTCAGCAATAAGGTTGTTTCACTTTCTTATCATTCATGTGTTCACTGGATAAACACTTTTAATTTCCCTCAAGAACTTATCCTTTGCATTCACATCTCTGCTGTTTGGTGAAAGAGTCCTAGCTTTTAGTATGTCTTGGCTTTCAACATACTCTTCTCACTAAGGTTAATTAGTTCTAGCTTTTGATTTAAAGTGAGAGGCATGCAATTCTTCCTTTCTCTTGAACACTTATAGGCTATTATTGGATTAGTAATTGGACTAATTTCTATAATGTAGTATCTCAGAAAATAGGGAGGCCTGAGGAAAAGAAGAGAGTTTGGGATAACAGCCATTCAGTGGAGCAGTCAGAACACACACTACATTTATCTATTCCGTTCGCCACCTTACTGATATGGGCATAGTTCATGGTGCCCCCAAACAATTACAATAGTAACATCAAAATTCACTGATCACAGATTACCATAACAAATTAAATAATGATGAAAAGTTTGAAATATTGTAAAAATATCAAAATGTGGCACACAGACAAGAAGTAAGCACATGCTGTTGGAAAAATGGTATTGATAAAGTTACTTGATGTAGCATTACCACAAACCTTCAGAATAAGCATTAACTTCAACTTAAAAATCAACAGCTGCCTTAGTTCCTGAAAAGATAGCCTGTCCTCTGAAACTTTGAAACCAGAAAGTCTTGTCTTTCTTAGCTACTTATACATAAAAAAAAAAAAAAGAGAGAGAGAGAGAGAGAAGCAAAACACAGTATTTGTAAAGTGCAATGAAGTGAAGGGCAATAAAACTTGGTATGCCTGTATTAGAAAGCTCTAGCAACTGAAATAATTTTGTATTGGTGGATAACATACATAGAGATAAATGAGATAGACTAGAGAACTCAAAAATGGTGCTAAATATCTATGATCAACAATACCGGTGGGAGAATTTCATGGAGAAAGGAAAGTCTCCTCAGCAAACGGTGTTGGAATGATTAGTTACCTATTTGGAAAAAAAATCAACTTTTACTTTGCACCATATGCAGAAATTGGACTATAAATTGATGATGTACTTAAAGTTAAAACTATAGAGAATTCAGAATAAAAAATACGACAAAAACCTTTGCAACTTTGAGATAGGAAAAAAGTGTTTTAGATAGAACACTTAGACCACAAAAATATCTAAAAATCAATAAATTGAATGTTATACAAAGATTTTAAAAATAATTATTTGAAAGAGCTAAAAAATGAAAAAAAAAACACCCATAAACTAGGATAAAAATATTTGCAAATTATATAACAACACCCATAACAAAGGACTTATATCCAGAATATTTAAATAGCTCATTTAAATAATTCTTAAGCCTCAATAAGAAGAAAAATGAATCAATACAAATCAGATAAAATATTTGAACAGATATTTCTGAAAATTTCAATATATAAGTGGCCAAAATGTACACATGAAAAGATGTTCAGTGTCATCAGGAAGTGTAAACTAAATCCACAGTGAGATACTACTACTCACTTATTGGAAATACTAAAATTAAAAAAAAAAAAAACCCAGGCCATCAAGAACTGGCAAGAATGTTGAGCAATTTTTATACTTTACTGGTGGAAATAAAATTGTGCAACCTTTCTGAAAAATAGTCGAGCAATTTCAAAAAATGTAAATATACATCTATAATGTTACCAGCTATACAACTCATAGGTAATTACTTAGGAATAGAACAGTCTATGCTTACATAAAGACTTATACATCAATTCTCATAACAATTTTATCTGTAATTACCACAACCTAGGGGAGAAATGTTCGTCCACTGATATGTGAGTAAAAAAATATGCTATATTCATACAGTGAAGACTACTCAACAATCAGCAAGACTGAACTACTTGTAGACAAAACAAAATAAATTAATTTCAAAAGCATAATGTCAAGTGAAAGAAGCAGACAGAAACATATACATACTATATGTTTTCATTTATATAAAATATAAAATTTGAACAATGAAAACAAATGTATAAAGAGAGCAGATCAGCAGTTGCTTGGGTCAGAGGTGGAGGGAACAGTGAATTTTGAAGACACTTGAGAAAACTTTTCAATGGAAAGTAAATGTTTTATATCTTGATTGTGATGATGGTTTTCACAGGTGTATACATTTTTCAAGATTTGTGAAACTGTATATTTAATATATATGCAGTTTGTTGTACATGAATTTTACCTCAATAAATTTATTAATAAAAGGTCAGCATTATCTTATGACCAAATGGAGTACATAACAAGAATGTAAAAAGATTCACTATTATGAAATATATAATTCAACAGAATATTATATTTAAGAGAAATTATTTCCATATGCTGGAAAGTCATTTAACAAAATGTAATATTCAATCTTAGTTTTAAGCATTTATAATATAAAGGAATGGATGCATATTTAATATTTCTATACAAATATAAACCCATTCATATGCAAATACACATAAATATACATACACAAAGACACACATGAGAGGGAGAGAGAGAGAGAAAGAGAGAGGGTGAAAGAGATGACAGAGACAGAACATAGAGATATTTACTGGGAGAATTCCTAAATTCAGTGTCATGCCTAAAATGAAAAGCAGACGCAGTCCCATTCAAGTCAAATATAAGACAAAGTTGCCTTTATCATCACTACAATTTAATGCTTTCCTATAATTAATACCCAAGAGAATAAAACAAGAAATTGTATATAAATGCTGAGAGAAGAAAATAAAATTATCTTTATTTGAGGTTGATACAATACAACTGAAAACTTCTAGAGAATTGAATGGAAAAAAATCATAAAAAGTAATAAGAGGCTAGCTGGCTACATGATTCAAAGACAAATTTAATAGCATATCTTTCTATAAGCACCAGTGATTTAGAAAGTAGTTTGGAAGAAAGAAAAATGACTTCAGCATTCTCTAATATATATTAAATGGAAAAAAGTATAGAATCCTGGCAGATGCTACTCTTTGAGTTTAAAAATCAATAAATACTATCTTGTAAGCCTAATTTCTCTCTAAAAGACACATAATAAACTGTTTAATAGAGGTAATATATTATAGAACTTGTAGAGTCTTCTCAAGATACACTTGTCTTAATACGAAAGGTGAGTTCTTGGAATAATTTTTCCTTTTAAGTTCTTGCTACCTACCATGCTGCCATCACCTGTGGACTTGTTAAAAATGCAGATGCTCAGACCTCACCCCAGTCATATTGTATCAGAGTCTGCATCTTAATAAAACTACTTGGTTACTGATATGAACATTAAAATTTGTGAAGCACTGCTCTAAGTAAACAATTTATATTTGGTGGAGAATAATGAAATGTTTTTTGAGAGAACCAGGGAAAAAACAACTCTTTTATAAATTAATACAAACCAAAGAAAAGTCAAAGTCATCATCAGAGAGTGATTTAAAAAAACTCTCTTTCTTTGATTATGTATTTTAACCAATTGCTATATGTTCTTACCTCTGCACAGCTATTCCTTCTTTCACACTGAAGCTTTGAAAAATAACAATTATTATTTTTAAACAATTGCTTTACTTATTTATTTAGAGAGGTCTTTTCCAGGGAGAATTTTGCCTTTCATTAATTTAAGCAAAATAAAACAAAGCACACCATGTTCTATTTTCCATTCTCTTGAAATACCCAGAATTATTAATTTTGGTGATCTATTTGCATAGTAAAGGGTAAATTATTATGTTTAGCTATGGCATCTTTATAACTATATAGAGATGGCAAACAATTATCGTGCTAATCAAAAGAAGTAAAACTGCTTTCATTATATGAGTAAAGATGTCCTAGATTTCCTCAGTTATAAACTACCTTTCCATTTCCTCTAGAAACAATTTTAGAAACAGATACACTTTTGAAATTTGATGTTTTTCAGAGTTAGCATTATGAGACATATATAAAAATTCATGTAGGGCCAATTATTTTTAAGATATAAATACAGGTTCAAAAAAATCATTGGTTAAATATAAACTACAGAAAATTAACAAAATGACATAAAGGCACCGATCTAGAGTATCTTAGAAGAGGATGTGAACTCTCATAATGTGTGTGGCAGGCACAATTCCTGTTTGATAGAGAGTTTAGTGAGAAATAATAAGATATGAAAGAGACTTAATATGAGTAATAAATGATAAATCAGTTGTCTAAAAATTAATTCTGACTCCTTGGAAACTCTAATGTAAATCTCAGCAAGCTTGACATACTGTGTTTTCCACTGAAGACAGGCAGTGAACTGGGTAATCTGTTCAAATAAAACTTAAGAACTACCAAGACTCTTTCATGAAATGATAGATATTCAAATGTATTATCTATTGTGTATGAAATGAACTTAAACTGTTTGGAGAAAATTATACGGAAATCCAAGAGACCTAGAAGAGCTATAACAATCTTGAAAAAGATTGCAGAACTTACACTTACTGACTTCAGTACTTGTTGCATAGCTATGATAACCAAGGCAGTCTGATACTGGCATAAGGATAGGCATATGAATCCATGGAATAGGATAGAGACCAGGCAAGGTGGCTCACTCCTGTAATCCCAGCACTCTGAGAGGCCGAGGCAGGTGGATCACTTGAGCTCAGGAGTGCAAGACCAGCCTGGGCAACATGGTGAAACCCCATCTCCATAGAGTCCAGAAAGAGTACTTTACTTTTATGGTCAATGGATTGTGACAGGAGTACCAAAACAATTCAGTGGGGATAGAATAGTCTTTTCACAAACAATGCAGGGACAACTGGATTTCCACATGCAAAAGAATGAAGTTGGCCTCCTTCCTCATGTCATACAGAACAATTAACTCAAAATAGATTATAGACCTATAAGTAAAAGCTAAAATTATAAAGCTTATACAAGAAAATATAGGAGCAAATCTTTGTGACTTTGAGTTAGGCAAAGCCAAAAATAGATAAATTAAGCTTAATCAAAACTAAAAGCTTCTGTGCTTCAAACAATACCGTTAAGGGGAAAAACGACAATGAACAGAATGGGGATAAATATTAATATCGACAAATTATGTATTTAGACTTCTACCTGGAATATTTAAGGAATTCTTAGAACTCTATAATTTTAAAAATGATCACCTGATTTAAAAAATGGTTGAAGGGTCTGAGTAGACATTTCTCCAAAAAGGTTGTAGAAATGGACAATAAGCTCATAAAATGATGTTCACCATTATTGCTCATTGGGGAAATGTAAATCAAAACCACAATTAGATACCGTTTTACACCCACTAGGTTGGTTATAAACAAAAGATTGCCAATAATAAGTGTTAACAAGGATGTGGTTAAATTGGAACTGATACATTGCTGGTGAGAATGCAAAATATTGTAGCCACTTTGGAAACAGTCTGGCAGAAACTTAAAAGGTTAAACATAGAGTTTTATGACCCAGCAACTCCACTGCTAGGAAATACACACAAGATAAACGAAAACATACCACACAAAAACTTTTACAGGAATGTTCAAGAAGCACTTTTAACAATAGCCCAAATACTGGGACAACCCAAGTGTCCATCAACTCATGGGATATTTTTAGACAATAAAAATGAATCATATACTGATGACACATGTCACAACATGGATGAACCCTGAACACGTTATGCTAAGTGCAAGAAGGCAGTTGCAAAAAATTATATATTGTATAGTCCCGTCTATATGAAATGTCAAGAATAGATCAATCTATGTAGAGAGATAGTAGATTGGCCAGGCGCGGTGGCTCACACCTGTAATCCCAGCACTTTGGGAGGCCGAGGTGGGTGGATCACCTGAGGTCAAGAGTTCGAGACCAGCCTGGCCAACATGGTGAAACTCTGTCTCTACTAAAAATACAAAATTAGCTGGGTTGGTGGCGCATGCCTGTGATCTCAGATACCTGGGAGGCTGAGACAGGAAAATCACTTGAACCTGGGAGGCAGAGGTTGCAGTGAGCCAAGATTGCACCACTGCACTCCAGCCTGGGCAACAAGAGCGAAACTCCGTCTCAAAAAAAAAAAAAAAAAAAAAAAAAAAAAAAAGTTCTAAATTGATTGTGCTGATGGCTGTGCAACCTGTAAATATAATTAAAACCATTATATTATACCTTTTAAATATGTAGATCTTACGGTGTTTGAATTACATATCAGTAAAGTTGTTGAAACTGTTTTGGGGAGATTATGTTGTCCTTTTTTCTTCTTTTATATAAAATTTAAAGAAAAAGGAATCTTTCAAGAAAAGGGAAATATAGTCTGGTTCCTCAAGTTTAAAGCTGCCAAGCATTTTTAAATGTATGTTACAAAGGTAAAATAAATATCTACATAATCAATATATTTACTGTGACAATACTTTTACCCCACATAATTTAATGTATACATATTTACATGCTTTTCACAATGAAGGAAAGTTGAGCCAGTATGTTGAAATACTTTAAACTTTTTAAATATAAATCTTCCACAACATACAGTCTCAAGTAATTGCTCCAGTACATAATTTTTGAAAAGTTTCTATTACGATAATTCCTAGTAAAATGTGAATTTCCATTCTCTTGGTTTTATGGTGTTTACATAACTAAGATTCAGCCTATTGTTCTAAGACACTATTACTTTACTGAGGTTTGAGTAACAAGATAATCAGAAATGTAACATCATATGACATTAATGTTTTTTAACTGAGTACCAAGTAAAAATATATGAATAATTTTACTGGAATGTGTTAGTCAGCAATATTGTAGTGCCATCAAGGAGAATTTGATCCTTAAATGAAAAAATAATTAATATTTGGAAGATAACTTCCAAATATTAATATTAAATAAAATATTAACATTAAATAAAAAATAGGAATCAGTACACTGTGAAGTCAAATGGCTGGCAGTTGTTTAACTGGTCACTGCCAGATTCAGGGCTTGATTCTTGGGCCTTGGTCACTCTTGTACACAGCTGTGAGATCATCATCAACCCTGATTCCCCACAGCTCAAGATGTCTGTTATCAGACAGAGATAGAGGGAATGATGCAGGAAGACCATTGGAAACTAACGCATCTCTGAAAATTTGAGGTATGTATTCAAGAAAGCATTTAAAGAAGCATAGTTAAGCTCTGTTTACCAGGCAGTGAGCAAAATGTTGATGCTATAAAGAGGAGGAGGACACAGCCATGACTTCCAGGAGCTCTTACGCTATGCCAAAGAGAGCTCAGAGCAGAACAGGGTCAGGCTAGATGGTCCCTTGTAGGCTCTCGGAAACATTTACCCTGAAATAAATGAAAAACAACTATTGCTGGGTTTTAAGCAGAGAAGTAAAGTTTCTGACTTTCATATGCAAAGGATAGCTCTGGCTGCTCAACTGACTATACATTGTAGGGGGACAAGAGTATGTTGGGAGACTGTTGGGATTGTGTAAGTGAGAAATGGCGTGGCTTTGGCTGCCGTGATAGCTCTAGAGGTGGTGGGAACTGGGCAGATTGCAGATATACAGATTACGTATCCAGGATTCGTGATATACCACAGTCTGATTTATGATTCTGGATACAAAGAGAGATGGAAAGAACAGAAGTGACAACGGCTAGGCAGCAGAGACGGTCAGAGAGTCATTCCAGCATCTCAATTTCAGAATATGGTGCCAGGAAGTGAACTACGAGATGGCAAGCACAGGGCCTTGGCAAAAAGGTTCTGGGAGTGCAAATAACTACCGCCTGAGGTATAGAAGCTCTGAAAAGGGAAGACAGGTGAATAGGGCAGCCATGGCTAAGAAATGGCAGGGAATCTTCACATCTAGTTTCCATGGAAACATTAAGTCACCATGAACCAGTCTGGGAAAACAGGAGCCCATGTGGATTACAAAGAATGAAAGGAGCTTATGACTCTTCGCAAAAACAGCCATCCTGCCCCCTCCCCTGTCCACTCCAGCAACCATTGAAAAGTGGTTTGACAGAGATTTGTATTCCAAGGAACCTACTATAGCACCGAGGTATAAAAGGTTTATAATTTTTCTGCTTTCTAGTGATTTCTCAGGCTATTGCACCTTTTAAACTGAAAACTCCAAAACTTTCCATTTTGAAATCAAATCTTTATATATACAAAACTCCAGGAAAACAGATCATATTGTCTAGTCATGTATACAGTCAGCATTTTTGAGCATATAGCATGTGCTTGACATTATACTATATGTGGAGAATGAGAAGAATAATCACAAAAACTCAGCTCCGACCCATGAGAAACTCACAATTATGAAGAAATACTCTCCTGTGTGTATGGAATGAGAAAAATCATCACAAAAATTCATGCCCTGCCCTTGAGAAGCTCACAATTAAACTTTAAAAATACATAAAATGGCATACATTCAATATGGTAAATATGTCTCCTAGTCCATGTCTAGGAGTTTGATGATTCTTGGCTTGGTATTTAATATATATTTGATGATAATTTATAGTAGGATAGGGTGGTGTCCAAAGAAAGTAATTTGAAACCAATAATTTTTTAAAATAAACTGATTATGGAAGGAAAATATCACTATTTAAATAAAGACATAGCAAATGTTTTCTTCTGAACTTAGAAAAATACTTTATAAATAAAGGGGAGATTTTGAAAAAGAGTCACAAGAAATTAGAAAAGGACTTAGGGCTTTAATTTTTAAAAAGATGATATTACCTTTGCTCCTTCAGCCACAAATTTTGGACATCTTGTACAGTATCTTGAACAATACAGACAGGGAGACCCGAATGACTATGCCCAGGTTGGTCATTCTGTTCTGAAAACACATTGTTCATACATACCTCTAAGCAAGAGTGGTAGGCAGAATAATGCCTGCACCCTGCCCGACAAACATGTAAAGATGTTCATATCCTAATCCCCGGAACATATGACTTCCTTACATTACATGGACAAAGCTAATTAAAGTTGCAGATAGAATTAAAGTTGCTAACCAGCTTACCTTAAAAACAGGAAAAGTATCCTGGATTATTCAGGTCAGCCTGATATAATCACAGGGTCCTTAAGAGATGGAAGATGGAAGTAGAAGATTCAATGGCAAAGTAATGCAATATGAAAAGGACTAAATCTCTCAAAAGAGTGCAGAAACCTTCAGGAACTAATAAGCTGTCACAGCAAGGTGCAGGATACAAGACTGATACTCAAATGTAAGTCACCTTTCTATATACCAGCAATAAACAAATAAAACTTAAAATTAAAAACAAAATGCTATTTACACGAGCACAAAAATTAGAATATGTAGATATAAATCTAACAAAGTATGCTCAACATTTATATGAGAAAAACTACAAAACTCTGTAGAAAGAAATCAAAGAACTAAATAAATGAAGAAATTTTATATTCATTGATAGAAAGACTTAATAGTGCCAAGATGTGAATTATTTTCAACTTTATAGATTCAATGTCATTCCCAATCAAAATCCTAGCAACTTGTTTTGTGGATATCAACCAATTGTTTATAAAGTTTATGTGGAAAAGCAAAAGATCCAGAATAGTCGACATAATATTGCATAGGAAGGACAAAGTTGAGGACTGATACTACCCAATTTCAAAGCATACTAAAAAGCTAAAATAATCAAGACATTGTATTCATGACCAAAAAATAAAAACCCCATAAACAGACATGGAAAGAACAGAGAGATGGAAAGAACAGAAATGACAACTGTTAGGCAGCAGAAAGACATATAGATCAATGAAAAAGAAATAGACTTAACTAAATACACTCAGCTGATCTTTGACAAAGAAGTAAAAGCAATAAAATGGAACAAAAACAGTCCTTTCAATAAATGATGCTGAAACAACTGGACATCCACATGCAAAAGGTTGAATCTGGACACAGACCTTATATCCCTCACAAAAATTAATTTAAAATGGATTACAGACCTAAATGTAAAATGTGAAACTATGAAACTCCTGGAATATAAACTAGGAGAAAATCGAGATGACCTTGGGTGCCACTAATGGCATCATCCATGAAAGAAAGAATGGATAAGCTGGGCTTCATTAAAATTAAACAATTTCTGCTCAGTGAAAGACAATGTCAAAAAAATGAAAAGATAAGCCCTAGAGTGGGGGTAAATATTTGAAAAAAAAAAAAAGTCAGATTCAAGGAACTCTTATCCAAAACGTACAAAGAAATGTAAAAACTTGATGAGAAGAACACAAACAACATTATTAATAAGTGGGCCAAAGACTTTACTAGACACCTCACCACAGAAGATACACAACTGGCAAATAAGCATATGGAAAGATGTTCCACATCATATGGTATCAGGGAAATGCAAATTAAAATGAATTGCCAAAATTTCAGACCACTGTCAACACCAAATGCTGGGGAGGATGTGGAGCAACAAGAACTCTCATTTGTTGCTGGTGGGAATAACAAGTGGAACAGACATGGTGAAAGACATTTAGTCATTTCTTACAAAACTAAAAATATTCTTACTGAATGATTCAGTAATTGCACTGCTTGGTATTTACCCAAGGGAGATGAAAATTTATGTCCACACAAAAACCTGCACGTAGATGATTATAGTAACTTTATTCATAATTGTCAAAACTTGGAAGCAACCGAGATGTCCTTCAGGAGGTGAATAAATTAACTGGTACATCCAGAAAATGGAAATTCAAACCATTAAAAGTCAAGGAAGAAACTTAAATGCATATTCTTAAGTGAAAGAAGCCAGTCTGAAGAGGCTGCACACTGTACTATTCCAACTATATGACGTTCTGGAAAAAGCAAAACTGTGGAGACAGTGCAAAGATTGGTGTTTTCCAGGAATGGGGGGTGGTAGAGATCAACAAACAGGGCACACAGGATACACTGGGCAGTGAACCTACCCTGTATGATACTGAAATGATGGATGCATGTCATTATACATGTGTCCAAATTCATAGAATCTACAACATCAGGAGGGAACCCCACTGTAAACTATGGACGCTGGGTGATAATGATGAGTCAATGTAGACTCATCAATTGTATAAAAAGAAAATCACCACTCTGTTGCTGGGGGATATTGCTAATAGAGGAGACTATGCATGTGTTGAGATTGGGGTTAGAATATGGGAAATCTCTGTACCTTCTTCTCAATTTTGCTGTGAACATAAAAACTGCTCTAAAAATTAACGGCTACTTGAGAAATTTTTAAATATTTGAGTTTTTTATACTCTAAAAAATGATTCACCTGGCAAGGAATGCAGGCAGCCTTTAGCTAGAAAAGGCAAGAAAACTGGTTCAGCCCTAGATCCTCCACAAAGGACAAAGCCCTGCATACACCTTGATTTTGCCTCGTGAGACCTATTTTAGATTCCTGACTTTCTGAAATGCAAAATAATAAATTTTTTAAGATGGGGTCTCACTCTGTTGTCCAGGCTGGAGTGCTATGACACAATGTCGGCTCACTTCAACCTCAACCTCCCAGGTTCAAGCGATTCTCCTGCCCCAGCCTCCTTAGTAGCTGGGATTACAGGCGTTCACTACCACGCCTGGCTAATTTTTGTATTTTTAGTGGAAACAGGGTTTCACCATGTTGGCCAGGCTGGTCTGGAACTCCTGACCTTAGGTGATCCACCCGCCTCGGTCTTTCAAAGTGCTGGAATTACAGGTGTGAAATTTGTGTTGTTTTAAGCCACTAGGTTTGTGGTAACTCGTTACAGCAGTGATTGAAAATTAATATAGATAGCATGGGATAATGCCTGTTTAAATATTCCCTACTTCCACTCCCTCCTTCACCCTGAATGCATAGTTATTTCTGGCAAAACTTATTTTCTTAGTCTTTGTAATCCAGGCTCTAGCATGGTTCTTGTAGGCACTTGGTAAATATCTGTTGCATCGACATGAATGAAAGCATATTGAAACCTTTTGTTTTTCATTTCAGGTTTATCTTTTCCTGTTATATAATTTTTTATGGTCTCATACTTTGGAATTGACAGTACTCCAACTGACAGACAAAACAGAACAACAAATTTGGAAATTTCATATTCCTAATCAGATATTGAAGTAGATTGTTAGGAATATCCATAGTTCACTTCCCCTGCTGCCTTGCTTTTCTTATTCTTACATTCGAGCGCACTGTTAGGCTCTTACAAATCACTCCAGTTGCCACTTTAAAAGTCTCTAAGAATGAATGCATCCTGGAACATAAGCCCTGCAAATATAGTCTGAAACAAAGCCTGTGGAAAACTGCAGAAATCTTGAGGGTCTCTAATTTGGAGTTATAAATCTCGACATTTTCTTTTTCCTTCCTCCACTAAGTCACTCAGCTCCCAATTAATGTTATTCAGTTGTTACTACTTACGATCATACATCTGCAGGGGCCTCTTTTTTTCAATAGTTACATTAAAAAACCCTGTCTCATAGGTAGTGGGGTTGTGAAAATTGATTTTCCATTCATTTTAACTGTTTTTTTTTTTTTAAATCTAAAATTAGTCATATACTGACAAACCTGACTTTGTTTCCTAATCACTGTCATGGAATTGTTCATATAGTTCTGAGGACTTTGAACATTTAACACTTTATTCAAAACATTTCACACACTTTAAAAAATCTTTTAAATTAGAAAACCGAGAAAAATCCCAGAAAAGTAAAATTGAATAATCTCATTGCATTATCTTAAATTATGTAAGTAACAACTTTAAAGTTCTGGTACTTATATTTTCAAACCACCTTCCCATTTAAAAATTCTCATCAATTATCTTCAGTATGTGCTTCTAGTTGACACGTAATTTGAAATTATTACATTTGATTAACTATTAAAAACATTTTAAAGATGAAAGTCAAAATTGAAACATTAAATACCAGATGAATTTTGGGAACAAACAAAGCAGCACTCAACAGTTAGGAGCTTGTCTGATACTGCTCGCCATGCCCTGGTGTTGCAAGGACTTGGCCCAGAAATCCTAGCTGGCCCTGTGTATTCTCCTGTGAAAAATCAATAATTACTAGAACAGCAACATCAGCGAAGGCAGCTTTACGATCCTTATGAATTAAGACAAATAAAGATCATTCTATAATAATGACATCTGGATACAGAAGGAAAAATTTTTCTAAGGGACACAAATGACCTCCTATCTTGGCGAATATCAGTGACTACTCATATTATGTATGTAAAACTTGTTTACTAAGTACAACTTTAGCCTCATTCTTGTCTACCCTCCTTCTAGATAGGATTTATTGAGATACTCAGTGACAGAATTCTCTTTGCTCCTAACAACACTCAATCCAGAAAAAGAGCTGTGCTTCTGAATCCTCCGTAAGGTCACATAAACAAACCCCAGATCTTACGGTAGGTCCTTTTTAATAACTTCTTCCTGGGATGTCCCACTGTTTCTCATGGTGTGTAGTATTTGTCATTGCAACCAGCAGGTAATCCAACTCATTCAACTACAGATGTGTTTCTGGAGGTCTTTGGCCTCACATCAAATTGATTATAAAAGCTGTTTGTTAAAATGCAGTATGTTATTTATATATTCAATAAACTTTTTTAGCACTTACTATATGTCAAGCTCAATTCTAGGTGCTGAAAATTCAGCAGTGAATGTGAAAAACATATAGTACTTATGGATGACTATGGTTTGCATGTTCATGTCCTTCCAAAATTCATCTGTTAGACCCTACTCTCAAGGTGATGGTTTTAAGAGGTGGGGCTTTAGGGAGATGGTTAGACCATGAGGACCTTGCACCCTATGAATGGGATTAGTGTCCTTATAAAAGTCTGAGGGAACTTGTTCACCCTATTTGCCATGTGAGGTTGCTGCAACAAGGTGCCATCTATGATGAAGAAGGCCTTCACCAGGCACAGAATCTACTGATACCTTGATCTTGTATTTCCCACCCTCCAGAATTGTGGGGAATAAATTTCTGTTATTCATAAATTATTCTATGTAAGATATTTTCTTATAACAGCCAGAACTGACTAAGACATGGACTCAGCATTATACTGGAATTTGACAGTCCTGTTTGAAGAGAATAAGTGTTTCTTCAAGATATGAATGAAAATCCATTTAATGTAACAAGTTTTTTTTCTCCAGGATGCTTGTTGCATGTAATGGTCTTTCTATAGCTCTGTTCCTAGGTTTCCACTGCAAAGAAATGTACACTGGAAAGAAATTAACCTACAACATACACACATTTGTAAAATAAAAGTTATAAGCCAGCTGTGCCTTTAAGAAAGTATCTACATGTGTTCTATATATGATAATGTGCTTATTTTTATCTAATGCACTGTATCATTTTAGAAAGAGGTTTTCTTATAAATTCTCCGAGATTTTCACCATCTAAGCATCAAAACATTTGTAATTCAATAATCTTAATTGTCTAAACCCTGCATTCTTTCATATGTGGATTGATTTTTTTTTTAAAGCTTCACTGTTTTAAGATTTTCTAATTTTCATGGGGGGTGCCTTCAAATTTTATGAGAAACTTCTTAGGACAGTGAACTAGGCCTATTGCTTTTAGAGAGAAAACAACATTTAGATAGCTGCTTCCTCCTAAGTGTTGAGTGTCCTACGTTAGACAGGCAGTCTCTTTTTTCCTTTAACAGTGTCCCATGTTAGGTAGGCAGCCTCCATTAACATGTTGAAATTGCTATATTACTGTATATAATTTTATCTGAGAATAGTTTGTTATAAAATGTCAAAAATGATAATTTCTGCAGTTCAGATGAATGTTATTTAATCAAGATAGATTAGTGCAAAAAATGTAATTAGTAACACAAAAACCCTCCATCCCCTTTTATATTGGCAAATAGACTACTTTCTGGGATAATTTGTTACTTTATTTACAAGCTACACATCCATCTGATATTTGACTCATAAGAGTCTCACTGGAATACAATGGCACTGAATTTAGAGTGAGCTGCAGAAGATGGATGCATTGTTGAACACTTGTTACCCTGAAATCCATTAATACTGTCAGTCCATCACCATTTTACATTATGATTGAACTGGATGTCAAGAAATGTCTCCTAGTTAAAAAGGTAGAGCCTGTCAAACAGAAAAGAAGCTGCAGGTTTGCAACACAGTCTTTTAAAAAATAGCCCTGGTGGGACTCAGAACAAAACAAGATTTCAAACCATTTTAGTTTTAAAATTCTATTTAGAATTTCGGGTACTTCTAGAAAATCTGAAATTAGTTATTCATTTACCAGTGATAAAAAAAAAAAAAAAAAAAACAGTGAGCAAATTAATTACTAACATGAAAGAGCTATAATCTCTCATAATTAGACTGATTTTAAAAATCCACGTGGGTGGACTGTTATTAAGTATTGGCACAATTTGTTCCTGAGTAGGTGGCAATGCTGTGCCCAATGTGTCAGGAAAGAAGCCTAGATCCAAACTCGTGCAAGAGGATTTTCTTTATCAAAATGAATTTAAAATTTCAGGAGAATTAGCTGCATTGTCAGACTTCTTTTAGATAAAATATGAAGTCCTTAGCATACACGGGAATACAACCTTTCATGATCTTGCATTTGAATACCTCTGTAATCTCAGCCCCCAACACTTCCCAATTTGCACACAGTGCTGTAGACGTATTAACCACTTATCATTCACTGAATCTATTTCCCCAGTCTGCATGATTTTTAGACTCTTTCTTCTTAGCCAGGAAAACTACCTCTATTCACTCAGTGTCTCAAGACAATATTCTACTTATGTTTCCAGATTCAGTTCCAGTAACATCTCTTCTAAGAAACCTTCCTCTCTTCAGAGTTAATTGTTTTTCTCTGTGTTGCCATAGGACATTGTGTAAATGACCACTTTAATAATTATCACATTGCTTTGAGTACTCGTTTCCTCATCTGCTTCCCCCGGGCTACAAGAACCTTAAGTGCAATAACATTATCTCATTCGTGTTTGTATTCCCTAGTCTCTCCATAATTTCAGTGAATAATTTAATTAATGAACCTAAATGACTCAATCTATATTAATAAATACATTATTTAATTTATTAACATGTACAACCCCAAAGCCTATTTTCATTTGTTTATTTGTCTGTTTTTGAGACATGGTCTCGCTCTGTCATCCAGGCTGGAGTGTTATGGTGTGATCATGGCTCACTGCAACCTCCATCTCCTGGGCTCAAGCCATCCTCCTACCTCAGCCTCCTACCTCAGCCTACTACAGACACACATGCCACCACATCTGGCTAATTTTTGTATTTACCACACCCGACTAATTTTTGTATTTTTTGTAGAGATGGGTTTTCGCCATGTTCCCATGCTGGTCTCAAACTCCTCAGCTCAAGCAGTCCACCCGCCTCAACCTCCCAAAGTGGTAGGATTACAGTGTGAGCCACTGTGCCTGGCCAAGCTACCTATTTTCAAATTGAATAGCTGGATAAAATCTTTCTCATTTTAATGAATTTAATCATATACATGTGCCTACTTGTGGGAGTTTTTGCAGTTAAAATTAGGATAGGAGCAGATATTTGTATACCCATGTTCATAGCAGCATTATTCACAATAGCCAAAAGATGGAACCACTGAAATGTCTACCAACAGATGAAGAGATAAAATATGATATATACATTTGAGGAATATTATTCAGCCTTAAAAAATGAAATTCCGACACATGCTATAATATGGATAAACTGCTAAAACATTATGTTCACTGACATAAACCAAGCACAAAAAGATAAGTATTGTATAATTTTACTTCTATCTAGAATAGTTAAATTCATAGAGGCAAAATGTAAAATATGGTTACCAAGGGTTTTGGGGAGGGACGAATTGGGAGTTCTTGTTTAATGTGTATAGTTTCTGTTTGAGATGATAAAGCAGTTCTGAAGACAGATAGTGATGATAGTTGCACAATGTGAATATACTTGATACCACTGACCTATCCATTTGAAATGATTAAGATAGCATGTTGTTTGTTATGTATATTTCACAATTTAAAAAAGAATTGTATTATAACATGTAACACATGCACATAGGATCTCTAGGCAATATGGATGTAGATGTTTTGGAACACTCAAGGCTGGGTCAAAGCTAGAACAGAGGTTACAGAATAGCTCCCTCTTAGAGGTCCTCCACTCATTCTAGGAAAACATGCCTCCTATTGGCCACAGAATGTTTGGGAGAATAATGCAAAAGGCTTGGGACACCACTTAATTTACATGAGGCTCAAGAGACTCATGCAAAAGAGCTTGTTCCTAGCCTATAATCAGAATATTGACTGTTCTATAGGAATGAGACCAAGAAAAGGCAATGAAGCTCGTGGAAAAAAAGCATCATAAGTCAAGAAGCTTGGCAGAGTAGGCCAGATTGAAAACAGGCCTCAGTATTGGCAGGAAGAATCCCTTTAGATATACCAGGACACTGCACTTGACCATCCCTTCTCCCTTTCCCAAAGTATCTTTGTGGTGCAAAAAGTAGAGAGTGGTGGTAAGAAGGCAAAACAGAATATGTCACAGGGGGTCAATAGCTCTCTTGGGGGAATCAGTCTAAATCAACTAGTCATGAGAAGAGGAGCTTTCCTACTGAAAGGAGAAAGAGGAACCGTAGAGAGTGATGGCTTTATGATGCAAGGCAGGTCCATGTTGGTCGCAGTGTCCAGAAGCATTAAGCATGGAAAGCAGCTAGGCAGCAAAACACAGGTCTGAAGGGCAGCAGTGCAACATCGACTAAGAATGTCAGGAGCCATGGATTACATGATGGGGGAGTTACAGAGCTGCTGACCACAGCTCAGGTGATGAATAAGAACCTAGAAAAGCTGGTCACCTTCTAATTAAGTATGGGGGTTCAGAGCATTGCTATAAATGGGAGAAATTAGAGCTTACCAGTGTATAAAAACAGAACTTATGAGGGTTTTATATGGTATGGATATACTTAAAATAGCAAGGTTTAAGTCTTAGTTTCATGGAAACTATGAGATTTCATACCGCACTAATGGATTTCTTTTATTCTCTCATTAATGCTTAAAACAATAATTATACCTGTTTCATCCACCTTCAACCTCCAGGCTGAAGAACCCCACAGAGAACCCTAAGAGTTAATAATATGCAGCAATTTGAGAAGTGTCTGTTTATATCCTTTGCCCACTTTTAGATGGGGTTGTTTGTTTTTGTCTTGTAAATTTGTTTAAGTTCTTTGTAGATTCTGGATATTAGCCCTTGTCACATGGACAGATTGCAAAAATTTTCTCCCATTCCATAGGTTGCCCATTCACTCTGATGATAGTTTCTTTTGCTGTGAAGAATCTCTTTGGTTTAATTAGATCCCATTTGTCAGCTTTGGCTTTTCTTGCCATTGCTTTTGTTGTTTTAGTCACAAAGTTTTTGCACATGCCTATGTCCTGAATGGTATTGTCTAGGATTTCTTCTAGAGTTTTATGGTTTTAGGTCTTATGTTTAAGTCTTTAATCCATCTTGAATTAATTTTTGTATTGTATAATGTGTAAGGAAGGGGTCCAGTTTCAATTTTCTGCATATGACTAGCCAGTTTTCCTAACACCATTTATTAAGTAGGGAACCCTTTCCCCATTTCTTGTTTTTGTCAGGTTTTTCAAAGATCAGACGGTTGTAGATGAGTGGCATTATTTGTGAAACCTCTGTTCTGGTCCATCAGTCTATGTTTCTGTTTTGGTACCAGTACCATGCTGTTTGGGTTACTGTAGCCTTATAGCATAGTTTGAAGTCAGGTAGCATGATGCCTCCAGCTTTGTTCTTTTTGCTTAAGATTGTCTTGGCTATATGGTCTCTTTTTTTGGTTCCATATGAAATTTACAGTAGTTTTTTCTAATTCTGTGAAGAAAGCCAATGGTAGCTTGATGGGGATAGCATTGAATCTATAAATTACTTTGGGCATATGGCTATTGTCATGATACTGATTCTTTGTATCCATGTGTATGGAATGTTTTTCAATTTGGTTGTGTCCTCTCTTATTTCCTTGAGCAGTGGTTTGTAGTTCTCCTTGAAGAGGTCCTTCACAACCCTTGTAAGTTGGATTCCTAGGTATTTTATTCTGTTTGTAGCAATTGTGAATGGGAGTTCACTAATGATTTGGCTCTCTTGTTTCTTCTATTATTGGTGTATAGGAATGTTTGTGATTTTTGCACATTGATTTTTTACCCTGAGACTTTGCTGTAGTTGCTTATCAGCTTAAGGAGATTTTGGGCTGAGACAATGGGGTTTTCTAAATATACAATCATGTCATCTGCAAACAGGGACAATTTGACTTCCTCTCTTCCTGTTTGGATACCTTTATTTATTTCTCTTCCTTAATTGTCCTGGCCAGAACTTCCAATAGTATGTTGAATAGGAGTGATGAGAGAGGGCATCCTTGACTTGTGCCAGAAGACATTTATGAAATCAAAAAACATATGAAAAAAGCTCATCATCACTGGTCATTAGAGAAATGAAAATCAAAACCACAATGAGATACCATCTCATGCCAGTTAGAATGGTGATCTTTAAAAATTCAGAAAACAACAGATGCTGGGGAGGATGTGGAGAAACAGGAACACTTTTACACTGTTGGTGGGAGTGTAAATTAGTTCAACCATGTGGAAGACAGTGTGGCAATTCCTCAAGGATCTAGAACTAGAAATACCATTTGACCTAGCAATCCCATTATTGGGAATATACCCAAAGGATTATAAATCATTCTACTATAAAGACACATGCACATGTATGTTTATTGCAGCACTGTTCACAATAGCAAAGACTTGGAACCAACCCAAATGCCCATCAATGATAGACTGGATAAAGAAAATGTGGCACATATACACCATGGAATACTATGCAGCTATAAAAAAGGATGAGCTAATGTCCTTTGCAGGGACATAGATGAAGCTGGAAACCATCACTCTCAGCAAACTAACACAGGAACAGAAAACCAAACACCGCATTTTCTCACTTATAAGTGGGAGTTGAACAATGAGAACACATAGACATAGGGAGGGGAACATCACACACCAGCTCCTGTTGTGGGATGAGGGACTAGGGGAGGGATAGCATTAGGAGAAATACCTAATATAGGTGATGGGTTGATGGGTGCAGCAAACCACAATGGTACATGTATACCTATGTAGCAAACCTGCACGTTCTGCACATGTATCCCAGAACTTAAAGTAAAAAATAATAATAATAATATGCAACAATTATAGAAGCTATATCTCTTAACTTGAACCAATTTTGAAGCATCTATTTGAATCACCATCATCTGCTTTAGAACTAACTTTAGTTCTGAGTTAAATGGCTGTTAGCATAAACACAACAAAGAACAAGAATAAGAAAAAAGCTTTTACTCCATGCTACAGCCTCTAGTGCATTCCCCTGGAATGTATTCCTTTTCACCCCACCATTGAAAATGTTTGCAATGGAAAACAAGAGATTCCTTCAATAAACCATTCTCCAAATATCATCTCCTGATATATTAAACTAAAACACTGCATAAGGAGAAAAATGACTAACTCTTTCCATCAATAAGAAAAGGAAACAATAAATTGTTTTTTAAATTCTGAATTCAGATGTTCTGTTGAGCAGGCAATGCCTGGTTTGTTCAAAGGCAGAAAAAGAGAAGAAATGAAATGAAAACTTTTAATAGAAGCAGAAAAAGAATTTAGAGCTGAAAACAAATGTAAGTAGGGGAGATACTTCTCGGGTAATTGTTCAACAATTCCTTATTCTCTTATAATTTTCTGCTCTTCATGATTAATCAGTCTGGGGACACACATCTGGTCCAAGTGGGACAAGCAGATGCTTTCTTCCCAGTTTGAAACAGGAACCAGATAATAATGGGCACTACCAGTCATTGAAGCTGAGTCCAGTAAAAGATTATTTTATTTGTCTTTTTATTTATTTATTTATTTTTTAACCTTCATATCACAGCCAAGTCCAAGGAAGATTATTTTACAGAGCTAAAGTGCCTGTTACTTCTGTGCTAAAACCCCCAGGGCAGGCTTGATCCTTTCCTTTTCTAAGTCTTAGTTATTCAGCTTTTTCTGTTTTGAGATACTCCGGTATCCTTCAAATAAATTTCTTTTCTACTCTTCTTCCTCCTCCTTATATATTAGAATTGCCTGAATTGATTTCTGTAGTTTGCATCCAAAAGAACCTTAATAAATGTGGTATTTATGGCATAAAACTTTTGAAACTTGGAGCAACCCAGTAAAATTTCTCAATGAGCACGAACAGAGACAGGATTCTTTCAGATATCAGTACAAATTTCAGGAAGAGGATGATGATATTAGGACAGAGGAGTGCCTCAAGGACCAAAGGCCATGTTAAAGCTCAGACCACATGGGCCCCAAAGCTGTAGAAATGTCTTTGTGTCTAGCTCTTTGTCCCCAAATTAACTGTTTAGTAGTTCTTTATTTTACACAAGTGCCAAATAGCATTCAGGTGTTGCTGAATTAGTAATCTCTAAACCTGAATGACCTTCATAATAGTCAGACATTTCTTACAGTTTATCTTTAAAAGAAAAAAAAAGGTAGAGGGAAGAGTGCTTTACTGGTAAGGGGTACCTCTGATGAAATCACTTGTTATTTAAACTAGATACAGGGTCAGGATCTGGTAGAACCCATACCTGCTTAAAAATTACCCATGAAAAAATGTCATAAAAGTGACCAAAAAGGTTTTAGGAGTTGTAGAAGAGTCAAGGGGGATTACTGTGAATGAAATTACATTTATGTCTCCAGTGTTGGTAGCTGTTATACTCACGCAATTAATTTTTATTACATTAAGAGTCAAAGGAGCTACAAGACACAGTACATTATATCCCTGGAATCAGGATACCAGGTCCAGAAATGTCACCCACTGAAAGTTAAGCCAGAAATAAAAAAAAGGTATATCAAACGTGCTGAACAACCACATTTATTAGTTATATTATCCCAGGAAAGGTTTTTTTTTTTTTCAATCCCCTTTTCACAAATGAAGAAACTTAGTGTCACGGAAGTTAATTAAGTTAGTGAGGGATACAAGGCCAGTAAGTAATAGGGTTGGGATTCAAATAGATCTGCTCAAATCTAAATTCCATGCTAATTACATGGGTTGTGAAAGTTTAGTCATCAGAAGAAGTAACCGAATTTAAATGCTGATTTGTACATATTTAGATGATGAGACTAAAATAATTCACATGTGTTGATCTTGAAAATAAGACACATCCTTAGAAAAAATGGGACTGGAATGGAAATGAGATATTTTAAAAAGCTACAATAGAAATAGATTGTGACTTTTTTGAGATAGCATAATAGAGAAGAACCTTAAAAGAGAGACTGGGAGAAACAGCACTATTTAGGATAGAGCTAGTATTTCTGATTCTACTGATTGGAACTACATACAGAAATTATCTAATGCTAATATTACCTCAAATGTATGGGGCCTAAGAAGAAAGTAATAATTTCTGAGTGACTAGAAGCAAGGGATAGTAAGTCTGCATATAGATGTATGTCAAGGATCAATGATATCTTGATTTGTCACTGGTGAAATTGAAGGTGAAGGAACAGATAATGTTCTTATGTGTCCCTTCTCTACACATAGAGACTTTCAAATGGTGCCAGTCAACAATGAAAATTTGTTAAATGAATGCAAATAGATTTCTAATCATTATTTAAATTCATATTTAACAATATAAAATCCTCAAGAAGTAGCACTAATGTCTATCTTGGGAAAAACTTGGACTTTATGTTATTATTACATCTTAAACAAGCTCTGCTTTGAAAGATTCATACACAGTAATCTTGGATTCTCAATTGGCAATTTCTTCCAAAACCAAGTTCATAAAATAAAAATGTTCTTCATTGAACAGTGCTTTATTTGATTTTTCAGCTTTTTCTAATGACTGATTTATATTTAGAGCACTTCTGATTGATTATGCAAAAAGCAATAGGATGTCTGAAAATATTCTTTGTAAGTCAGTTCAGGGTACTTCTATGACCATAGCATCAATGTTGTGGTAACAAAGTCATTTTCATGTAATTGCTTAAAGCTGTATTTCCACTCTGTCAAGTGTTAAAATATTTCACTATGTGAAATGTAAAAAAAAAGCTTCATAATCTAAATGTCATTAAATACGAACAACACATGTTCATATATTTATTTTAAGTAACACATAAAATTGTACCCTAGTGCATGGTTGAAAGTGCTATATTTTGATAAAGAAAATATAGTATTAAATATGTTTATTTAGAATAGGAAAGTATACTAAGTTAAATTTTTAGCCTAAAGCCAAGCCTTTGCAGTAAAAGTGTTTCTCTAATGCTGTACAACTGTCCTGTAAAAAGCACGGAAATTATTCAAATTACTTACCAGCTTTGAATATATAGCCACATTTACAAAGTAAAAAAAAAAAAAAAAAAAGCCTTTTTTCCTGTGATATTCATAAATCTCTGGGATTCTGTAAAAGCAGAAACGACTTCTTTGTTTACTCTTGTAATATATTAAGTACTCTCTACTTGTATATAAGTAGTACTATATTACCCATGCTCTAAAACATACTTGCTTTCTTTGAACTTTATTTTGCTATTAATAATTTACTGCTTTTTAAATCTTTAGTGTTTTATACCAAAAATGCATATTCACTATAAATCTTCACAAATGGGAAGAAAGCGGAAAAGAAAATAGAAAAATAATCAACCCGAATTGCATTATCTAGATATAACCAGTCTGAACATTTAGTGAATACGATTCTAGACGTCTTTCCAAACAAAATACATGAGACATAGAGAAAGATTATAGGTTATACTATACATATTAAACTGTATTAATAAACCAATGTAATTTCATAGGAACTTAATAGAAGACACAAACATTGAAGTAAAATTAGATATTCATTCACACATATTTGGGATACAGATTTATGCTCACTGTGAGGCCAAGGAAACTCAAGTAGAGAAATGTACATAACAACATTTAGTAGAAAGAAACCTTACTGAATTTAATCCAGTTACATCATGCAAGCAATTACTCAGACTCACATAGGTACTTCCAAAGTCTTGAGTATGCAATGACTGGAAGCAAAATATACCTTTTGTAGGCATTATTCAAATAGTTATTTTTATATTTGGTAGTAGTAAGATTATTAATTGGAAAGGTTAGGGTAGCATTTCCAGAGAGTAGAAAAGCATGTAGCAATGATGTCTAGAATATCAAGGATTCCTTTTACATTCTTCTTTTGGGGTTTCAAGGTGACTTTCACTGGGAACATGGAAAGACATTGGCATTAGTGGGATTGGTTTTTGATTTCTAGGCATTAGTCTACAAAAAGTAATACATAAAATTGTACCCTAGTACATGATTGAAAGTGCAATACTTTGATAAAGAAAATATAGCAGTAAACATACTTATTTAGAATACAAAAGTACACTAAGTTAAATTTTTAACCTAAAGCCAAGCCTTTGCAGTAAAAGTGTTTCTCTAATGCTGTACAACTGTCCTGTAAAAAGCATGAAAATTATTCAAATTACCTACCAGCTTTGAACACATAGCCACATTTACAAAGTTAAAGAAGAAAAGTCTTTTCTCCTGTAATATTCTCCTGTGATAAAAGTTGCTTTGGTTTCTTGCTAGAGCATAAGCCTTAGCTAAAGCCATCCACAGATTATGGTATCATCAATTTTCCTGTAAGAAAAGGGATTAGGACAGCAGAAGATAAGGAAAAAAGAAAATAAAAGAAGGCTTTCATCATGGCAGAGAAGTTTTGGCCTTACAAACAGATCTTGGGAAAGTTTTCCAAGTCTCGAGTGTCATCTGCTTCCTAGGACAAACTTTCCTAGTCAGCTTTACCTTAAGTTCTCCAATAGGTGTGCAGTTCCAAATGTCTGGAGGGGCCCTTTTGATTGATGAGATGTTGGACCCAAGATTTGAGGCCCTGAAATCTTTTTTATTACTATACTTTAAGTTCTAGGGTGCATGTGCACAACGTGTAGGTTTGTTACATATGTATACATGTGCCATGTTGGTGTGCTGCACCCATTAACTCGTCATTTACATTAGGTATATCTCCTAATGCTATCCCTTACCCCTCCCCCCACCCCAAACAGGCCCCAGTGTGTGATGTTCCCCACCCTGTGTCCAAGTGTTCTCATTGTTCAGTTCCCACCTATGAGTGAGAACATGTGGTGTTTGGTTTTCTGTTCTTGCGATAATTTGCTGAGAATGATGGTTTCCAGCTGCATCCATGTCCCTAGAAAGGACATGAACTTATCCTTTTCTATGGCTGCATAGTATTCCATGGTGTATATGTGCCACATATTCTTAATCCAGTCTGTCATTGATGGACATTTGGGTTGGTTCCAAGTCTTTGCTACTGCGCATAGTGCCACAATGAACGTACGTGTGCGTGTGTCTTTATAGCAGCATGATTTATAATCCTCTGGGTATATATCCAGTAATGGGATGGCTGGGTCAAATGGTATTTCTAGTTCTAGATCCTTGAGGAATTGCCACACTGTCTTCCACAATGGTTGAACTAATTTACAATCCCACCAACAGTGTAAAAGTGTTTCTGTTTCTCCACATCCTCTCCAGCACCTGTTGTTTCCTGACTTTTTAATGATCGCCATTTTAACTGGTGTGAGATGATATCTCACTTTGGTTTTGATTTGCATTTCTCTGATGAGGCCCTGGAATTTTACTACAGTGTGTGTGATGAGAAGAACTTGGTATTTTCACTTCCATTGAATTTCAAGGACACTCTTTCTTTCATGTTGTTTCCAGAAGATCCAATCCACAGGTTCCAGATTGTGAAGAATGTTATTTTCCTCAATTGTTAGATGACAGAAAGCTTCCTTTACCTGATGAAAATACACTTTGGCATAATGAATTAAAACCTTGCAGTAGTTAGTCATATCAGAGTTTCAGAGAGCAGAAGATAAATGAGATTCTATTAATAGAAGCATAGGCCTTCCAGTAATAATTTCATGAGGGGGCCAATCTATATTTCCCAGTGGGAGTGGACCTGATTGACATTAAAGCCAATGGTAATATTTTTGGCCAAGGCAATACAATCAATTCAACTAGTTTTGCCAATTTTAGTTTCAAAATGTCACGTGTCCGTTGATCTTTCTGGAAGACTGAGGTTGATAGGGGCAATGGTAGTGCCATTACAGCTATAACATTTTTATTTTATTTATTATTCTTTTTGAGACACAGCCTCATTCTGTCGCCCAGGCTGGAGTGCAGTGATTCAGTCTCAACTCACTGCAACCTCTACCTCCTTGGTTCAAGTGATTCTCATGCTTCAGCCTCCCAAGTAGCTGGGATTACAGGCACTTTAGGTACATTTCTGCTATCTGATGGGATATTTAAACATTTAAAGAGGATTTTCATTAAATCGTCATTTTCAATGCATGTTATCTGGTTGTATAAAAGCTTTCCCATGCAAGAGGACTGATGTCTTAGCAGTAGCTAAAAGGTTATTATGAAATGTGTTTTTATCATGGAACATTCCTGAGAAATCTTTAGTGATAGAAGTATTTGTTTCACTGGAAACTTGTAAAACAGTTAATAAGGTATTCTAGATACAATAGTATTAGGGAAAACTAACTGAATTGACTGGATTGCTTTGGTCAAAAACATTTCAGATTGATGACACTCAGATCCACTTCCAAGGTAAAACAGAAGGTGACACTTCAGTCTTACTGGAAGGTGTATGCACCTGATAATAGAACCTCATGCAGCGTTCACTACTGAATTCTGATAGAGCTAAATGCTGCAGTGCTTTAATGCATTATGCCAAGGTCTATTTTCACCAGATAAAGAAAGCTTCTCATGTTCTATTGACTGAGAACAATCAAACCCTTCTTAATCTAGAACTTAGAGATTGTATCTTCTGAGAACAACGTCAGAGAAAGACTGCCTTTGCCATCCACACTGCAGAAAAACATTGGCACCTTGGGCCTTGAGTTCATAGTATCACAACTCAGAAGGTTCCCTTGAGACTCTAGGAACTGTACACCCATCAGAGATCTTAAAGTAAAGCTAAGCAGGGAAGTTTCTCCCCACAAGCAAATGATAACCTGGAAGTGGACGTTTTTTCCCGGTATCACAGATCAAGACTGCTCTGCTATTAAGAGACTCTTACCTCTCTATTTTTCCTAGCTTATGCCTCTACAAATAAGAGAACTGAAAAGCATCTCTCTTGTACATTCATAGGGTATAATTTTATTTGTGGAGGATTTTGTAGCCAATCTAATACGCGGACAATTTTATGCCTTGATAAATGGAAGAAGAAGGGCCAATGTGAGCTAGGAATTTTAATGGTACCTTTGTTGCTTCATAGTCAGTCAGAAACAGAACATTGGTCCGCTCCTCTTAACCTACATCATAGGTTAAAGAGAATGTTGCCAGGAGGACTTCACTCTTCTAGATGGGCAGTATTTGTTAGGTCTCTTTTTCCATGGTTTGGAGTAAATAAGGCAATGATTAAAGATTTATTCTTTATAAAAGGCTCAATAGCAGATTCTACTGTAAAGGCTATGGTTACACAACAGACTTTAAATTCTTGTAAAAACATTGTGCTAAAGAATAGATTTGCTCTTGATTACTTACTGGCTAAACAGAGAATTATCTGTGCAGTTACTGATACTTCAAGTTGTACATGGAGGAATACATTGGGCATTATAGAAATTCAGTTGTGAGGAATTAATGAACAGGTTGCTTGCTTTAAAAATAGACTCTTTATCTAGCTGATTCTTTGATCTATTTGATTTTAGTTGGTTTGTTTCATGGGGACCTTGGCTAAGGAGCATACTCTAAACTCTTTAAACTCTTTAAACAACTTCCTGATAGTCATGATAGTAGTCTCTCAGGTGCACTGTATTCTCGCAGAAATTTTAAATGTTCGGATGTAGCCATCCATATAATGCCAAATGATGTCTATTCAACTAGAATGACAAAACTCAAAAGAGATATATTGAGCTCACCGTAACCTACGAATGATGTACTGAGACCAGAAACCCAAAATGATGGCAACTGAGACTGGCATGAAAACCTTAAGTTTTAGTTATATTCTCACCTAAGTGAGAACATGACAAAAAAGGGGGCCTTATTTTTTTTTTTGAGATGAAGTCTTGCTCTGTTGCCCAGGCTGGAATGAAGTGATAAGATAGCTCACTGCAACATCCACCTCCCAGGTTCAAGAGATTCTCCTGCTTCAGCTTCCCAAGTCACTGGGATTGCAGGTGCTGGTAACCACACTTGGCTGATTTTTGCATTTTTAATAGTGACGAGGTTCACCATGTTGGCCAGGCTGGTCTCGAACTCCTGACCTCAATTGATCTTCTCACCTTGGTCTCCCAAAGGGCTGGGATTACAGGTGTGAGCCACCATGCCCGGCCAGGGGGACTTTTTTTAAACAAAATTATGGGAGGCCATTGTTTCAAACTGAGCTTGTCAAGTAGGCTCCAACAGATCAGATCAAACCAAAATCGAGTCACTCATGCTAAATATGACATAATCAAACTGAATCATTCACTCAGAAAGATCCTAAAATAGACCTGGATTTGTTTTTCTCCTGTAAACAGTAGATTCAACACAAAAAGGTCCTCCCTACTCTAACCCACACACAAAAAATTACCTGACATTTACAATAATGACAGTGATATCAACGCCTAATGTTTTGGTCTGTCTCTCAAAGTTGACCAAAAGGGGAGAATTGTTAAGTTTATATTAAAGCTGCCTCCTTACTTATTTTAAGTTTAACCTAAAAGTCTCCCCATACTTAGTAAACTGAACCCTAACTTGATGTGTAAACAGACTAACCTACTCTTGTGTCAGTCACTGAGTTCTGTCCAATTAAAGGTGGCCAACTCATGTTCAAATAAGGCAAATGGCAAACTGTAATGCATCCCGTTGTTTCTTATCTCACTTCTGTTTTCTGTATGTCACTTTCCTTTTACTGTTCATAAATGTTCTTCCACCATGTGGCTGCACTGGAGTCTCTCTGTGTCCACTCTGGCTCAGGAGGCTGCCCAATTCATGAAGCCTTCTTTGCTCAATTAAACTCTCCTAAATTTAATTTGTCTAAGGTTTTTCAACAATGTTCATGGAGCTTCACTTTACAGGGACAGGGAATATTAATTGTCAGAAAACAGAAATGAAATACAGAAATAGCTTGATTATTTACAACTTGGCTCAGCATTTTCCACATTTGCACTTGGTCTGACCAGTTAACAGACTATGATTGGCTTACGCTTAGCTACTATGATTGGTTGAGACTAAGCCACATGTTACAAAATACACTCTTAATTTAGATTAGTCTGTATACACACTATGTTAGGTTAAGGATGTAAGTACAGAGGCAGCTTTAACAATCTAATTTAACAATATTATTTAATTTAACAATATTATCCAGTGGCATAGAAAGAATAATGTGACTTTAGGTTTTTACTAAATAAACAAATGTTGAAATATCCTAATAGAGGACACAGTGGCCAAAGTATACTCCAAAAACATCCCAGTAATAATAAGATTTAAGTGAGTGAGATTTTAATGACAGATTTTTAAAAAATTCTCTTAAGAATAAATCATTCAAACCACAGTAAAATAGTTGACAATGATTATTTGATATTACTGCCCATCAATAAAATGCAACTGTAGTCAACTCTGTGAAAGTCTTATATTTATATTTGGAGGAACTCAGAAATGTCAGCTAGGCACCTGTTAGGTACAACTTATTAGAGTGGCTTTTAAAAATCTCTATTCAAGGTCCCTCAGTGTTTCCACAAAGAACTTCTTATAATCGGGGTGATTGATGCCCCTTCAATCAGGGCAATTGTTTGTGTGGGAAAAATATAGTATGTTGAAATAGGTCTCATAGTCAAAGGAGCCACTTGGCCACTCTGAAGTTAGAGAAAAGAAAAACAGCTCCTAGATAGAAGAAAGAATGACTTAGGAAATCCAGAGTAGTACAAGACTATGCCATATTGCTGGTATGCCAAAAAAAATCTATGGCCTAAGCAATTTTTAAAGACTCCTATTAAGGTAAAGGGCTTTTGCAATAAGGACAGACGACCGAAAGAGGGCTTTACCTTCCTCAAATATTGTGTATTCTAACACAGAGAATGTGGGATAAAAAAGAGTGACACACACACTCTATTAAAATATTTGTTCTCAGTTTTACTAATTTTATACCTCTATATGTTACAAGGGAAAACACTGATCAGGCTGAGATGAGGTAAAGAATATCCTAAAATAAAACACATTCTATGCTTTTTATTTTATTTTTTCAAAGTATTTTCAGGTTCATGGCAAAATTGAAAGGTAGAGAGATTTGCCATATACTCCTCCTCCTCCTCCCCATGCCATATGCACATCCTCCTCCATTACCAACATCTTCCACCAGAGGGTGCATCTGTTACAAAATGATGAACCTACATTGACACATCATTACCACTCAGAGTCTACAGTTTACACTAGGTTTCCCTCTTGGTGGTGTACACTCTATGGGTTTGGACAAATGTATAATGGCATATATCCACCAATATAGTATCACACAGGGAAGTTGCACTGCTCTGAAAATCCCCTGTGTTATTCCTATTCATCCCTCCCCGACTCCAACCCTGGTAATTACTGCTCTTTTCCCTGTCTCCATAGTTTTGCCTTTTCCAAGAGTTCATATAGTTGGAATCATATGGGATGTAGCATCTTTCAATGAGTAATAATCTATTTACGTTTTCTTCATGTCTTTTCATGGCTTGATAGCTCTTTCTTTTTTGTACTGAAAAATATTCCATTGTCTGAATGTACCCGTGTATCTTTCAGGGTTAACACAAGTCTCTAACAAAAGTCTTAACATTTAAAATTTTATTTTTGTTGTCAATTATTGTTCATTGAATAGTTATTAAAAACAGAATGATAATGAATGATTACAAATAAAAGCATTTTCCAGAGTTAATGGCATTGCTATATGTCCAGATGACTCATCGCTGAGTTTGCCCTGATGTTTTGTTCATTTTCCTACTTGATGCATTAGCTCATTGGTAACTCCCTACCCCCACCAATGAGAAAAAAAGTTTTTAAAAAGTATCACTTAAGAACCCAGAGTCTTTTTGGTGAAAAAAAATCATAACTTCAGAAAAGGAAGTACCAATAAAAACCATCATACGTGTTCAAAATTTAAATAATTCTTGGCCAGGCACCTTGGCTCACACTTGTAATCTCAGCGATTTGGGAGGCCAAGGGGAAAGGACCCCTTCAGGCCAGGAGATCGAGGCCAGCCTGGACAACAAAGCAAGACTCCGTCTATACAAAATAAAATAAAATAAATTAGCCGGCCATGGTGGCATGTGCTGTAGTTCCAGCTACTCATGAGGCTGAGGCAGGAGGACCACTTGAGCCCACGAGTTTGAGGCTGCAGTGAGCCAAGATAGTGCCATTGCACTCCAGCCTGTGTGACACAGAGAGACCCTAAACAATGAAATCATTCTCATGAACTTGGACAGAATTTCTTTAGGCAGCGATTGCATGGATCGGTACTAATTACCGTATACAAAGTTTTAAAGATAAAGACCCTCTGCCCAAGTTGTTTATCACACACCAGAGTTTACATTCATTGAGGAATATGTGCCAACCAATGTCCTAAGCACTTTCTTGGCATTTATCTCATTTAATTCTCACAGTAATCCAGGGAGATTCATGGTGACAATTTCCCCCAAATTTATAATTTACTATAAGAAGAAGATAACAACGCCATGAAAATTTGTAGGCAAGAGCACATGCATGGGATAAAAATGGAGCTGATGAGAAGATTAGAAGATTGAACAGAGTAAAATTAAGGGATTACATGAAGTCTGGAAGATGAGAATTGAACAGTGTGTTACAGAGGAAGAGGAACGAGCGCACTATTTCGAGGAGTCAGTAATTACAGACTATATTATTATCAGGTATCAGACTTTAAAACACAGAAATCACAATATGTCAGCCTACTCAGGAAAGGCAGAATTTTATTTCTGAAGTGTTTTGACTACGAAGCTGGGATACCAAGACCTCTCTACTCATCACTTAGAGAATTGTTGGACTACTTTCACCTCATAATATAAAATTAACTCCGTGAGCAAAAGCTAATTGTCAGTTTTATGATAAGATGAAGCTCTCCTTTCTATTGGGGTAAACTAAAGAACTTTCTCTTTCTTTTTGAAAAGGAATCAATGGCTTAGGTCATTTCCAATTTAAATAAATTTACTGGAATCAGGGAGATTACCCTAAACCCGTGAAGACCGATAAATCCTTTCCTCATTTTCTTTCATAAAACGTGTCAAGCACACTATATCCAGTGCTGACACTGCTCCTGGGCAGAAAGACCTAAAAATCCCAGAGGAAAAAAAAAAAAAACACATAAAAATCTCCATTCTCCCTGATGACCATATTGTTTTAGTTATCTTTATTGAAAACTGTACTTTTGGATACATTATGATGTCTTTTGAAATATATGTGTCAGAGTACCTATTTTTCCTTGAATAATAAAAAAAAGGTAAATAGGTATTTTTCATAATCACGCTAAGTTTTTTACTAAATAATTTTAGATGAAAGATTATATGATGATTTTCGTTAAATAGTATCACAAAGTGAATTCAGATGAATTCAGACCCTTTGGTGAGCTGCAGCCTTATCCATACAAAACTGGTAGTTTAGGAAGATTAACCCAGGATCTAGACGAGAAAATGAATCTTTTTTTTTTTTTTTTCTTAGAGTCACTTAACAGAATGGAAGCCAAAATTCTGCCTCTGAAGTCCCCAGCAGAAGTAAATCAGAGTAGTGTTTTCTGATTCTCCCCGAGTGTGTCATGGTTTGTGTGGGTGCCCTGCTATAAAACACAGGTATGAGGGACGGAACGGGGCGATTGCCTCATGTGTTCCCCTGAGAAAGGTGACAGACTCTGCTTACAGGGGAGGAAATGAGGGTTGTGAGGTTGCAAGTCTTTCCATTCCCAGACTGCACCAAGAGCACCTGTAAATAGCACACCAAGGCTTAAAGTGACACATGCCTCTCCACAGCAGGCTTAACCCATGTACATTCACAGTCCTCACTACCTTTTTCAGACATTTGTTTCAAAGTAGCTATCAGTTACTGAGATAAGCCCTTTAATGTATGTGCTTTACACACATGATCTCATTTAAGCTTTCCACAACCACAACCTATAGGGTAGTACTTTCCAAGGCAACAGCATAAATTTCCAGAAATTAGTGCATGGTATAGTTTAAGATTAAACTCCACAGCGTAACCACTGTGCTGTGAGATTGAATGACATTTAATTCATTTACGTGAGTTGTAAATGCCTAATTATTAATAACAATTAAAATTCTGTTTGCATATATAATTTATAAATTCATTATATAACATATACATTTAAAATATCCATGTTAATTGTAGAGTTCAATGGGTTTTGATAAATATATACATCTTGGAAACAAAAAACATTATTTATATACATAAACTATATAATTACATTTTATTACATATAAAATAACTATATGCATGTGTGTATGTGTATATATATATGCCATTAAATTTATTTTTAATATAATTATATTTTTGATGCTATTTTAAATGTACTGTTATTTTAACTTAATTTTCCAGTTGCTTGTTGCTAACATTTAGAAATACAATTGATTGTTCAAATTTGGACCTTACATCCTATGACTGATGAATTCACTTATATTTTCAAGTAGATTTTTGTATATGCATTAGAATTTTCTTTTTGACAATTATATTATCTTTGAATACAGGGAGGCTTACTTATTTCTTTCCAAGATCTATTCTTGTATGTATGTATGTATGTATACATGTATGTACACATGTATGTATGTGTGTATGTGTTTATGTGTTGCCTTTTGGATTTTTTAGGACATCCAGTACAATATTGAATAATAGTGGTGAGAGTGAACATTCTTGAATTTTCCTGATTTGGGGGAGGTACAAGTTCAATATTTATTCAGAATGAAGTTAGCTTTAGGTGTTGTTTTAACAGATATCTTTATCAGATTGAGAAATATCTCTCTTTGTTTTCATTGCTGAAAGTTTAAGTGGGACATTGAATTTTACCAAATGTTTTCTGCATGTATTATGATGATCACATAAATTTCTTACTGATTTATTTTCAACTTCATTGACTCTTCCCTCTGTCATCTCCATTTTGCTGTTGATATCATCCAATGACTTTTTAATTTTAGGTATTGTATTTTCAATTCTAAAACTTTAAATTAAAAAAAAATTGCTTCTATTTCCCTGCTGACAACTTGTCTTTTATTTATTTAATGTGTACTCAGCTTTACTTTATAAAACATGCTATATTAGCTGCTTTGAACTCTGAAAAATTCCAACCTCTGGCTGTTTTCCCAGAGTGCTGTTTTCTTTGAAAATTGGTCAGATTTCTTGGCCCTTTTTATGTCAAATAATTTAGAATTGGACGCTGGACATTTTGAATATTATTTTGTGTAAACTATAGGGCTTGTTATGATCTTCTGAAAAAATGTTGCTTTTATTGTTACTTGATTTAGCAAGTAATCATCCAGGTAAGGTAAAATCACTTGTTCAGCTTGCCTTCTGTGGGTGGTGGTTCAAATACGAGCTTAGTTTTCAAAGCTTATGCTATATGCCTTTGTCTTTTACACACATGCACCATCTGGGAGTTAGTCTGAGACTTGGGCCATGATTTAAGCCTAGTTTGGTTTTCATCACCTTTGTTATACTGTTTTGGGTCAGTTTCATCCACACGTAGCTAAAGGGTAAGCCTGAGGCTTGTGCAGGTTCACATATTGTACTAGGAAATCTCCTTTTTCAGCATTTTTCTCTCTGGAATTCCCACACACACTCTGCCCTGTGTGGAACTCCTTTTCAGATATCCCTGGTCAGATGTACAGGATTTTTACTGAAGTGTTAGCTTCCTGTGTCACTGCTCTCCTATGCAGCTCTGTAAAAAATAATATAAAACTTACCATGTCCACTCCACGTCATATGGTTGCCTTTCTTAATTTTGACTTTTCTTCACATTTCAGAACACTCAGGTAGTTGATTTTGTATTTTGTCTAGAGCTTTTAATTGTAATCAGTAGGAGAGAGCTTATAGTAGGTGTTTCTTGTCATGGCAAAAGAAGAACTTGGTATAAGTGCTTATTATTTTGGGCATAGACTTCTAGTTAATACAATTTTTTTTAGCATGTTTAAGATGTTTCATTGGTGATCTGCACCTTTCATAATGAGAAGGCAGGTCTTATTCTTTTTGGAGTTCTTCTGTATGTAATATGTTTCTGCTACTTCTTTATAGGTATTTTTCTTTATCAATCATTTGTTTTCTGAAATTGACTACGATATGTCTAGATATTGCTTTCTATTTGTCTTCCTTGGTCTTTACTGAGCTTCGTGGGTCTATGACTTACTGTTTTTAAAGAAACATGGAATTTAATTTTCTGACCAGTATTTCTTCATGCATTTTTCTGAATCATTCTCTTGTTTTCTTTCCTTCTAGAATGTCAGTTACAGGGATTTTAGATTACTTGCTACAATTCCACAAACTATTAAAACTTTAATTCATCTTTTAAACTCTCCTTTTCTGTCCTTCAATTTCTATGCTTTTTGCCAAATTGTCCTCAGGTTTAATATTTTTTTCTATTGTTCTATCTATTCTGCTATTAATCACATCAAATAATTTTATAATTGAAGTATTGCATTTTGAATTCCAGATTTTCTTTTTCATCTTTTTTATACTTTCTAAATTATCCTACTTTCCTCCCTTTGTGTCTAACTTTTCCTGAAGAATCTTTATCATACATATCACAGTTATTTACAATCCTCATCTGTTAACATCAATGACTTAGCGCTTTGTAGGTCTACTTTTTTTTTTGACTAATTTGTTTCTTAATCATTCATAGGTGATGTTTTCATGGGTATTTTTTGCATGTCTACTAATTTTTTATTGTATACTCTACATTGTGTACAATACACTGTAGCAACTCTGGGTTAATTTATCCTTTTCGGAAGAGTGTTTTGTTTTGTCCTTGCAGGCAATTAAATTAGTGGTGAAACATCTTAAATATGTAGAAACTTTGTTTCAGGTGTTGGGGTGAGTCTATTTGGGCTCTGCCTCTACCCTAGGTGAATATATTTTTCTTTGGATCTAGTCTATACTTCTATGGCACATATCTTTAAGAAGTTCAGTGGAGAGGCTGGGTGCGGTGGCTCATGCCTGTAATCCCACCAATTTGAGAGGCCGAGGCAGGCGGATCACGAGATCAGGAGATCGAGACCATCCTGGCTAACACGGTGAAACCCCGTCTCTACTAAAAATACAAAAAATTAGCCGGGCGGGTGGCACATGCCTGTAGTCCCAGCGACAGGCATGAACCTGGGAGGCGGAGCTTGCAGTGAGCTGAGATTGGGCCACTGCACTCCAGCCTGGGGGACAGAGTGAAGTTCAGTGGAAATCCCAGTGTATTCACAAACACCCTCTAGCTTATGAGAATTCTAATTCCAAACTATGTTTTACCTGCAATGGGTAACCAGTGGCAGCTGAAATCTTTGTCAACATCTTCAGTTTTGTACAAATTTTCCCTAATTGGGCTCCTTGGAGTATCATCCATGCAAGCACAGCTCAGAGATGAACCAAAATTTGATAAGTGTTTAAATGCATGTTTGAGAGCTGCCCCTCTGTGGGCTCCTTCTCTTTAGGATTTTTCTTCTTTACTTTTAGATGTTCTGTCACTCCCAAATTCCATCACCTCACTACTGATTTCTGCCTAGTTTCTAGCTTCCCTTGCATCAGATTTGGACCAAGGATTCTAATGTCAACATACTACTTTAAGGAGCCAGAAGTGATACTGAGGGTTTGCTCAAATGACCTTCAGGGGAAAATACAAACAAAAGCAGTATCAATCATATATGCAGACGATGAATGATTCATGGTTTCAGCTCTTTTTTTTTTTATTTTGTGGTTAATCATTGACCAATTTTATTTGTGTGTATGTATGTGCTGAATTTGGTGAATGTCATAAATTTGACTTTAACTTTTCCCAAATTAAGCAAATATATATATAATGTATATTTTAAAATATTTGCTATTTTATATTGTTGATACATAGAAACGAAATCAATTAGAAGAAAATCAAAAATTGATTATATCTTTAGATGTTGCAGAAAGAGCATAAAGACTGGAGTCAGTAAACTGTTCTACTTTTCGATCTTTCAAAAAATAGCAACGTGATTTTTGAAAAATCACTTAATTCATTTTTCAAAGAAATATATCCTCTTGAACTTCAAAGAATTAAAACTTCTCTGTCTTAACATCATTGCCTGTAGAGAAATAATTCATTTAAAATATTTTTGATTGCCTACTATATTTGCCAAGCACTGTGTAGGCACAGGAGATAAAACAGTGAAGAAAATACTGATAATTTTAGTTAGTGTGCAAGTAAATTTAACTTTTAACCTTAAGTTCAATATGGTGGGAATATCAGTCGATACATATTTTTAAAAAGGAGTCACGCATTATGTATCAGGTACCCTTTTTTGAAAATATATTTTTTATCAAGCACCACTATTTCTGGAGTCTAAGAAACTAACTATGATGCATCTGAAAACTTATTAACAATAGTAGAACTCAAGTGTTCATAATATAATTGTGATTAGTAAAAAATGTTACTACTATATGACAATAAACTGTAGCCATTAAAAATATTGTTTACAAGGAATGTTTAATGATGTGAAAAATGCTTATGATATATGCATAATGGATGAAAAAAGCAAGAGCATACATAGCTTGATCTGAGCACAACAAAACAGTATGTACAGATGGCAGAAAATATACCAAAATCTTAATGGTGCTTATTGCTTGGTGGTAGAATTACTGATAATTTTATTTTCTATTTCTTATTTTTCATGTTTTCCATGATTTTTTCCCAGTCATTGCTATTGTTCATACTTGTAATTACACAGTAATGTAATATTTTTTATATAATTGATTTTTAATTTCATTTTTGATCATTATGATATATATTATGTGACATATTATTTGATAATTATTATTTATGTAATATTTAGAAGAATATGATATATTATGATGATCATTTGATAAATTTTATGTAATTTACTCCTTTAAATTAAGTAAAATAAAAGTGGCTGCTCAAGTGTTTTAATTATTACAATAAATGGAAATAAGCAAATCTTCCTCCTTAAGAGGCCACTACTATCATATTGTGTTTATAAACCAAAGCCAAGTGTGTATTTCTCATACAATAACAGCACTGAAATAGTAAAAATCAACAATGGGAAGAATTATATAAGCTACAAGCAAAATAAAGTACGGGTAGCAGGAATCATATAAAGCAAAACAAATAATAAATGAAAGCAAAAAGTAAACTGGGGCAAAGGAAGGCATTCTACATTGGCAGAATAAATAACACACCATGATGGTTTAATAACAGCATCAAAACATGCAGAGAAAACAAACTATAAATGCAAAGGGAAACTAGCTGGAGCAACCACTGTGAACAGCTTTATCACAACTATTTTAGCTTTTGACAGAGAAATAAACTATAACCAAAAAAAAATAAACAAACCAAATTTGAACAAGATATGTCATGAAGGCTATATTTTAACCCTGTGCCCTATGGAGAATGAATTTTCATTTCAAGCATCCTTGAATCATTTTCAAAAGCCTTTTTTTTTCCATACTAGATTTCCAGGAAAACGGCATTATATTCAAGGAAGCAGAAATTATGGAAGTAATATTCATCTAACTATTTCACAATTTTACAAGAAGTTAGTGACTGTGGGTGATTGAAGGCTCCAGCCATGTTACAGTTCCCGGGATCAGCAGTCACAGTGGCTCTTGTTCAGAAGCAGTGCCTCCAGCAGCTTACCAGGAAGCACATATACGATAAAAGAGTTACAGGTACCTGGGCATTTGATTTTTGAAAATGGATTATAGTTGTTTTAAACCAAGGAGAAGACAGTGTAATGTTGAATCTGACCAATTTTGCGGATATGGATGAACTGACCAAGGATTCTAATGTCAATATACTACTTTAAGGAGCCAGAAGGGATACTGAGGGTTTGCTCAAATGACTGGTTGAAACCTAGCTTGAACTGAAGACTACTAAATGAAGTTGAGATGGCAGTACAGATAAGAATCTTAAGTCTTAGGGATATAAAAATTTTAGAATGAGCTGCTTATCAAATTGCTAATTGGAAAGGTCCAGAGAGTTGCTTCACTGAAGCATAGAGAAATAAGATAGTCTAAAAAGTACTAGCAATACAGGAAAACCATGTATTATAGTAATCGTTCTCTACATGAAGAGAGGCCAGTGGGAAATGCCTTCGTAGACGCAGGTTCTCTGATTTCAGTGGGGATGATGGGATCCCCAAATGACTGAGGCTGGAGAGCAGGGATTAACCACTGGAGAAAAGATAAATTTGTTTATGTAAATGGGCAGCAGCCTCAGAGAAGTATCGGAATGCTATGACACAGAAAGATCTTGGTGTTAGCTAACTGTTCAAATATCCCATAGGCTAAAATAGGTGAGTAGACTACTAATGTTTCATTTGATATGTAAAAGAAAAAATAATTACTCGCTTTCAGGTGAAGGTACTTGACTTAAAGCAACCATAATTTAAAATCCCAGTTCCTAACCAAATTCCCAGACCTGCTTCAATTCACAGACTCAGGACCCTGTTAGTGGAGGAGAAAACAGAATGAGTTTTCTCAAGAAAGGACATTGAGACAATGCTCTAAGTATGCAAGTGAACCTTCCTCCTGCAGCCACCTGACAGGGAAACCTTTTACTGGTGAAAGGAAAACATACAGATTTGTGAAAATTACTAGACACTGGCTCTTAACTGACACTAGCTCCTGACACCTAAGATGCCGCTGTGGTCCCTCAGTGAGAACGGTAGCTTATGGATGTCTGGAGCTTTTGCCTATGCAACTGAATCCTCAAATACAATCTAGAATATATAGTTGGAATATACACACTCATTTTTCTTGTTTTCTTTTGTATTGCAAGGGGCTAGAAGTCTGAAAAAAACAATACCAAGTATTTCAAGGCAACTGGATTATGATTAGGTTTTACCAATGAGGGTCATAACTAAGGTATTAAACTATGGGGGAAGGAAGATGATATCCTGTTCCATGAGGAAAGGTAGAAGGCAACTAAAAGTGACCACGGGCTCCAGAAAACTCCAGCAGATTCCATGTGTGCAGTGATGGCTTCTGCTCAGGTGCAGCAATTGGTGTCTCCAGCAGCCTCAGCAGTTACACTTTCAGTAACTTCTGCAGCAGCAGCAACAGCAGGAGCTAATGGCTCCTGCTGTGCATCAGAACCTCCGGCAGCTCAACAGAGCGTGTGGGCTCCTGAGCCTCAGCTTAGGGCTGTGCTCAGAAGCAACCTCCTGAGCCCTGAGGAACATCTTTCTTTTGTACTTTCAGTCCTTCCTACACCTAACTTTCTGATACCCATTCCATCACTTGCTTCTTTATTTGTCTTCCAGTTACCACATCACCTTTGTTTCCAGTTCCCAGAATTAATCCCTTGAAGTATGTAAGTGAATCCTTTCTTCTTGACTGAATATTGATTGCTATTTATAGTTTCTAACTGCAATAGAGGGTGAATTGTTGCACGGAGAAGTAGAGTGGGCAATCTAATAGGCCATCCCGTAGAGTTAGGACTTTCTTTAGACAGATTCCATATGTTGGGCTCTTAGCAAGTTGGTAGACAAGTTTTCTAATCATTATCCCCAAAGCAGCTTCTAATTACCACATAACATTAAAGGAACCCTTAAAACAAATAATGTCCCATATTCTCTGATTTGCATGGGACCTGAGGGCCTCATGAGAAAGAATGTGAATACTTTCAGAATGTAGAGTTCAGACAAATATTGATCAACTCACATCCAACCAACCTGAGATGCCCCAGTTCCCTGCCTTACCTCTTGGTCCCATCTGCAATTACACCCGTCACTTGTTCTACGTCAACCAAATTGTCCAGTTTGTTCTCCTCAATGCTTCACAAGCCCTGTCTGAGATGTGGGCTGAGATTTGGACTTATTATGTGGATTTTACATGAAACCACTTATCCTGAGGATTCGTGAAAATGATAGGACTTCCTATTAATCACAGATGTGAGTTTCAGTGCATTGAGATTTGATGAATTAGTGTTAATAGTTGATGTGAGCACTACTGTACTTGGATCTGATGGTTTCGAAAATATTTAACTAACATTTTTACAAGACCACAGCATACTTTAGCCACCTCCAATGATTGCATGTCATACTGTCAATCACAAGTTCTCATAATTTAGTATTTATTTTACCACTTTATTGTACCTTTTGATATCATGCACAGAAAAATCTACCTATTTTCTTCTCACTGAATAGGTGTTCTTTTACAGGAACTAAACTATATTGTAGAGTCAAATTTTAACCCATGTTTTTGAAGTTTTCATTTTTTATTATCATGCATAATACAACAGGAAGCTTTTATCTCAAAAATGCTTTCAGAGCTAATAGTTTTCATCAATTTGGGGCACTTCCTAAGAAATGACTTGTCTTTGAAGCACCACAACATCAGCCATCTAAATGAGAAATAACTGGAGTCTTTAAAATTTATTTATTTGATCAAACATGTCTCATGCAAAAAAACTGTCGTACACTAATGTCAAAAATGACTGTAGATGCCATCTGTGTGTGTATTTCATTTGATTTTGACTTTCAATAAGTCAAGGCTCAATTTTATAAAAAAGCAAAACACAAAAAACACAGTGGTCCAAACAAATCAGTTGTTTTATATTGGAAATCTGTTGCTTTTACCACTGTTTGAACAACATGCGCCATTCACTAAAATAGAATTTGTGTATTTTTTTTCAGGTTAGAGGTTATATAGAGACTAAGATAGAAGCATATAAAATTAATCTGAGTATACACACATATGATTCATTTAAAACATTTCTTCTATCTTATTTCTATTATGTGCTCTGAATATGACTTAATAAGTGAAAATGCTTCTTCAAATATAACTGTTTAGATAAATCATGGTAAACTGGATATACCGGTAGTTCTATGACTCTATCCAAACAGTGTGTGGCTACATAATATTGTTGTACATATTCATGAGACACTTTTTTTTTTTTTTTTTTTTAGACGGAGTCTTGCTCTGTCTCCGAGACTGGAGTGCAGTGGTGCAATCTTGGCTCACTGCAACCTCAGCTTCCTGGGTTCAAGCTATTCTCCTGCCTCAGCCTCTTGAGTAGCTGGGATTACAGGCATCTACCACCATGTCTGGCTAATTTGTGTATTTTTAGTAGAGACAGGGTTTCACCATCTTGGCCAGGCTGGTCTTGAACTTCTGACCTCGTGATCCACCTGCCTCGGCCTCCCAAAGTGCTGGGATTACAGGCATGAGCCACCACGCCCAGCACGATACCTTTTCTTAAGAGTTGTAACCATGATGGAGTCATTGCAGGTAAAACATCTTATTAAGTGGCCTCATGGATTTCTTGCTGAGAAAATTGAAATACTTAGAGAGTAGCAGAATGACAAATGAAATGATAAGTAGTGGATGCATCAGAAATGCACCTAAGAGATATGTATCAGGGTCAATGTGGTATAGCTGTTGCATGCTGGAAAAAAAATAGCAGTAGATAGGTCCATATTGGGAGGTGACTTCCTAATCTGGAAATTGCTACATATAGGAGAGATTGAGTCTAACTGAACCAAAAATATTAGATTAGATTAGAATGTAAAAAATAAATCAAATATCCACATGTTTAATTTGCTTGAAACTTTGCAATTTCCGGGTGTTTGGTCTTATGTAGAGTCACAGATTAAACATCTGGATAAATTGTGCACTGTCTGTCTTTTCATGTGAGTAATTTGGTGTCATGCCAGAGATGTGGGAATGCTGTAAACATCATCTTTCTCTTCCAGATGGTGAACAATCACAATACAATTTCAAAGGAGGGAAATTTCCCCTTAAATAACTATGCTGTATGATGGTGGTGCAGTCCCAGACCAGTACCATCAACATCGCGGGGAAATTTGTTAAAAAAAAAAAAAAAGTGCACATTTCAAGCCTCATTCTAGATTGGCTGAATCAGAAACTCTGGGGGTGGGGACCAGTCATCTGTGTTTTAACAAGTCCGCCAGGTGAATCTAAAGCATCCTAAAATTAAGGACCACTGCTGTAATTAAAAAGTCTAACCTGAAGGATCTGCTTCTCATCTTCAGATTAATTGTTTTTACAGCTCTCTGAACTGAGATAAATAATTTACTTATTTCCACTTTTACATCTCCAGACATAGACATACAGAGTTTTTAGCCATTTTAAACCTCTATAATAACAGCAATACAATAAAGCATTTGTTTTCCTTTCCTTTCATGGAACTTTTAATTTTCTTCTAATTTTTTGTGTTATTTTCCCACATTTTCTGGCATTTGGGAGATCCAGATCTAAAAGCACAATTTTGATGTAGGCCATTTCTACAAAAACGTGCTGAAGTTCTGTCAAACAACTTCTATTTTGAGTCAATCATTGAGCATACTTTTGCATCAATATTAATACCAATGTTTGATTTATCTTGAGATGAAAATGCTCGGGAAGTCAACTCTCTCCTAGAGAAAATTGAGAGCTCTAATAAGCCCCAATGTTGGCTATGTAATTTATATTTTCTAGGGTTGGTCTCAAAGGATGGCCACACCAACTGCAAGATGTCAAATTTTCTGTTGCTTTAAAACGATAGACATATTCACCCTGCATAGTCCCTTCAGATTGTGTTTATTCTTTTTTTTTTTTTTTTTTTGAAAAGAAATGAGTCTCTTGAGCTAAAATCTTGCAAGGAGTAGAAGAAGATACAAGTATTTCACAACTGATAATTAATGTATTCAGTTCTTAACAAGAAAACAGAAATATAGTAAGACTTCATAGCACTCAGGAAAATAAATTTGAACTTTAACTGCACAGACAGAATCTTTGTACAGACAAATCTTTCATGGTAGCAGAACTATCAGTAGTGTTTCTTCAAAGATTCTATCCAAACAATCTGACAAAATGACAGCAAGCAGGAGCAGTCTCATGAGAGATATTATTACAGCTCTAAATGGTGAAAGCAAAGTTATGTATCAGCCCATTTCCTTTTAATTACATGGCAGGAACTGTAATTAGACTATAGAGACAAAGAACAAGAAAGACTAGGCTCAGGTCCTGGTTTCATTACTTACTAGACATGAGATGTTAGGTATAGCAGAAACTGGAAGGTGATCCATTATATAGATTCACTCCTGTTTTCAAAGTAATAGAATCGCTCATTTTCAGCTATACACATGGCTGCTGAGAACAAAACAATTTCCCAGATGCCTTTACAGCCAGGCATGGCCGTGTCACTAAATGACTTTGTCAGAAGGAGAATGTGATTTCCAGAAACTACTCTTCCTTTTATTTTTCCTTCTAACAAAATGTGATCATAATTGCCAGAGCTTCAGAAGCCCTCTTTGACCTAGTGATAATCCTGGGACTGAAAGTGTACACTGCAGAGCAGTAAAACAGAAGGAGCTCGAATCCCTGACTAGTAAAACACTACACCAGCCTTGAACTTGAGAGAAAAATAAACACAAGGGCTTGGGGAAAACAGCTTGTTTAAGTCAGAGTGTTTACGGTTTTTCTTCAAGCCAATCCTAATCTCAACTAATAAATTATGCATAATTTTTAATCACTTTGAACCTTAGCATGCTTCAAATGTAAATATCTTGTTCACAAGGCAATTATTGGTATTTTTAAGATAAGACATGTAGAAGTATTCCAAAGTAATATACAAATGTAAGTTATTAATATAAATTATACAATAATTCATAGTAGCAATCTGATTGCAGTAAAAAATCAGAAAGACTGATGTTTTTTCAATGTTGACTTTTATTTTCCTAAGCCCAAACACATTTAAAAATTTTTTGGTCCATTATTGTTAGCACGGTTTAGAAAAAACTACACTAAGCAACAGTCTTTGCATGTAATGAAGATTTTTCAACATCTCAATTGACATTTTTCATCAACTATTGTCTAATGGTAGGTCCTGAATATTTCCTAAAGTTAATTTTTCAAATAACTTCTTTAGAAATATTTCAGAATGTAGTTAAGATAACCTTTAGTGGCTTTGTTGATGTCCTTTTATGTCAAAGCTATTGACTCACAACGAAATGCCCTTCATCATTTTGGGACAAGGATGTTTTATGCTATAACTCAGAGCACTGGGGTTTCAGTTACACACTGATCCATGGGCTTGAGAGGACTCAGAGTTCATCAGGGAGGAAACCCCTGGACTGAGTCAGAGCTACTCCTGTGATCCTGATCCTGATCCTCACCAAAACAATGCTTCCAGTTAGACTGTTTTCATGAAACATACGGTTTCATGAAACAGGATGTTGTGGGCTGAAAAGCTGCTTGTGAAATCCATGAAGCTCTCAGTAGTCAATAAAAAAGCTCATAAACACTTATGGTGTTCATCAGAGAAATTAATTTTGATTTAATTGTAATCTAACACCAAAAAATTGGTCCCAGTAATTGAATATGTGAAACACTTGGCATTCATGTCCTGTGATTTACATCGCTGTGTTCAGTTAGATCACGAGGACATAATGTACTTGTTTGGAAAGAGGAAGAAGACTTTCAATGAGTTATGATCTAAGATTATACTCTATTTTTTATGAAGAAAGCTTTTATTTGATAATTGTGCATTTTGTTTTGACTGTATAATTTTTGAAGATACATGTATTGTTTTGTAGAGGATTTATAAGAGAATTTTGTTGAATTAAATGCTATAAAAAGTTTTTCTCAAGATGAGGATGCATATGTATTCAAGTGTATTTTATATCAAATATTATTCATATAAATTTTATTTTAAAAGGAATTTAGTTATTCAAGTTTCTTCTTTATTTTTAGCTGCCAGGAAACTCAGAATTTAGTTTTAATTCTAAACTGATAATTCATTTCAGGTTTCTAATAATATAAAATTTTCTCTTCCTTTAAATTGAATCTACTACCTTTTATCTTTATGGTATTGTTTCATACTTCAACTTTATATGCCTTCCAGATATAAATAGAGTGGTGATGATAATTGTTTAAATGGCCAAAGTGGATTGAATAAAGATGCCATATGCTGACTATTGAATATTATGAAACATGAAAAAAATGTTGATAAGAAAAAGTCAGAGACCACTGAGATTTAGTTTTTTTCTGAGATTGAAAGGAATATAGATCTGAAAAAAAAAGAATTAAATTCCTAGAAGTATTCAAATGTAAGAGTGTTTTGGTCTTACATGGATAATTCAATACAATATATAATGCTCACCTTGGAGAAGGAAAAAGAGAACTGATAAATGCTGACATATTTTCAACTAATTGACTGACCCTAGGGAACCCAGTGAAACTATTGGGGCCCCTAGATGATTTATGATGAGTTCCTTACCATCAAAATTTTATAACTCTATGATCCTACACATTCTCTAACTCCATTACATTGTAAACTTATAATTCTATATTGTAACAAAATTCTAAAACACATGATATAGCAAATGAAAACTCCATGATACAATAAACTCCTATAATTCCATGATAGAATTCTAACTTATTATAGATATATTTTTTTAGGATGGAGTCTTGCTCTGTCATCCAGGCTGGAGAGCAGTTGGCAATATCTTGGCTCACTGTAGCCTCTGCCTCCTGGGTTCAAGCGATTCTCGTGCCTCAGCCTCCTGAGTAACTGGGATTATAGATGCCTACCATCACACCTGGCTAATTTTTATTTTATTTTATTTTATTTTGTATTTTCAGTAGAGACAGGGTTTCACCATTTTGGCCAGGCTGGTCTTGAACTCTTGACAAGTGATCTGTCCACATGGGCCTCTCAAAGTACTGGGATTACAGGCATGAGCCACTGTGCCCAGTCTAGAAGTCTAACTTCTATAACTCCACGATACACCAAAATTTTAAAATTCTGTGATATAATGGCACTTACATATGAGTCCAGCTAGAAGCAAATGTCAATATTTCATTCCTGAAAAGATTTTTTTGTCCTAATGAAGTTTACAGAATAAGCTGCTGCCTCACTAGTTTTTTTGATAATTTCTGTTCATTGCTTTCGCTCATGGAAAAATGAAAACTATTTTTCCATTTAGAAAAAACAATAATTGGATATGGTTATTCTCCAGTTTGATCGCTACTTGAAAATAATAGTTAATTAAATTGTCCAAAATTGAACAGCAGGAACAATTGTTAGTCAACTTGGACCAATCTAGTTTTCTATTTTTGTCTGCTGAAAGGTTGTACATATAGTCATTTTTACAACAGTTGCATAATAATCTTCTCTTTGGATAGTGGTAAATGAAATTTTACATGTAATAAATTTATATTCATTTTTACAGGGCAGAAAAATGAAAAAAAAATACACCAAAATAACCTGGCTATAATAGAGTTCATTTTAAACATTTAGGTTGAACTTTTAGGATGAAGGCTTAGACTCAAATTTAGGTTAACCTTCTCAATTTATTTCTCCCAATTGCTTCAACTCATACTCTTTCCTCCATTTTTTTTTAAAGTTTGTTTCCTTTAGAATTGAATCTACTGTGTTTACCCTCTAATTACTCCCCCAAATGCATCTCAGGGTTTGTTCTAGTACCATAATTTAATGAAAAGGCTTTAAAAAATAAAATGGACCCTTGTTTTACGCATTCATTTATCATGAGCTGATTTGATAAGCATTTACTGAACCTTGCTAGCCATTCAGAATACGTGTGATGACAATATATGTGATAAAAATTGTGAGCACATTTTCCAATTTTATAATGCTAAAGGCTTTATACCTTAGAAAATATTTAATTAATATAAACAGCTTTATTTTTAACTTAGATATGAAAAACAAGAATACACATGTCATAGTCTCAAAAAATGACTTAGCAAATAGAAAATGTGTCTTAGTAGGGATGAAATATTGGTAGAAAAGAAGTGAGTTATATAATAATTGGGAAGAATTTTTTATCAACGAGATGAAGGTATAGAATAATCAACTAAAATAAAAATATAATAAAATATTATATAGATTTATATAAAAATGTTATTTGGCAAATTTCCCATCTAGGGGTTCCATATGTGAAGAAAAAAACATGAAGTCTTTAGTTCTTAGATGTCGTCTTTGTTCCTCCACATCCTTGTTAATAAAAAAAAAAAAGAAAAAAAGCTTACTTGTAATAAATAAACCTTTCTCATAGTATTGGGCTCAGCCTCAAAGCTGCAGTCCCCAAAAGGCAGACTCTCTGAGGCCTTTGCTTTGCCCAATACACTGCTTCTCCCTCCAACAGACCTTTTCTTAAGGTCCCATGACTCACCTTCAGTCAGGACAGCTCACTCATGCACAAGTCTAGACCTGAGTTGGGCACATTTAAACAGGCAAAAATCAGAGGTCGCATGTAAATTCTGTCTCTTTTCATTTACTTGCTCAATGGATTTGTGTCCTGGCTCCCTTATTTGTGAAATGTAAGTAGGAATAGTGTTGTTGCGAGGATTAAGTGAAATGAACTGTGATGAACTGTGGAAAGATACTTTGAAAGATCATAAGGAAGCCAATAAAACTTAAGATAGTGCTGCTATCAGATCATCAACTTCTAAAAGCCAGAGTCTATGTTTTGTTCAGTGTTTCTTTTATCCACCACAGTGTCAGTACAATGCCTGGCCCAACATAAACCATAGAAACTTCCTGAGGGAATTAATGACTTTCACAAATACCATGTATTTCTCCATCTAAACCTTTAGCCAAGATAGATGACATCTTGTTGTGGTGCCACAAAACCCCGAAGTCTCAATAGTTAACTCAATGTAAGTCTATTTAATCCTAAGGCAAAGCCTCAATGATTCAAAGCCTCAAACCCCAATGACTCAAAGGCAGGCGTTCTCCTTAGAGTTAAAAACCTATGCTGTTTACAGCTGATGAGGTTTCCATGTAACATAGGCCCCTCCATAAAAAAACAAAACAAAACAAAACAAAAAACTGGGAATCAGGAGGGCTTTTTCTGTGTGTCAGTTTGGAATAGACAGTGACATATCACTTCTACTCACATTCCACAAACTATAACTAAATGAACAGACCCACCAACTGGCTGGGAGTGAAGTCACTTACCTGCCAAGACAGAGCACTCACATGGGTGAATAATTAGAAATGCTGCCCTGTTAGACATGGTGTCCATGACAGTTCACTAGGAGTCTTTGAAAGAAAACACACAGAGATGTGAGTTCGGTCTCATTCTAATTAACCTTAGTTTACTACTGAATGACTGTTTTGTTGCTTATCATATTTATACCATAACTGATAGTGTATATTTTCTAGCATCTAAGAATAGGGGATAACATTCCCAAAAAATTCTAATAGGGGAAAGTAAAAGAAATCAAACATTTACTTAGCCAGAGACCTTTTTTTTAATACCAAAAGTGTAATGTGTGATTTCAAGGTTTTATGGGAGTACAGATAATGAGGGAATGGAAGATGCTTATATGTCTTGGAATAAAAATATAAATGTCCAGTTTTTTACTGGTTTTACAAAGTAATAAAAATAAAATCCTCGATCATTTTATTGGGTTAAAGTGGGGCAGAGAGAGTCAATGACAGGGCAAAAACAAACTTAACTTCTACTGAGCACCTTTCCAGTTACTTCCATGTATACTGGTCCATGCTTAGTGCTATTTTTTTTTACTTTATTTTGCTAAGAAACAAACAAATAAAAATCCAGTGTTTAAATCTAAGTTTGTTTGTCTTTCAATTATGCAATATTCCTTCTCTATAGGAGGGTGAACGGTGACATCTTTAGCCTGTAAAAGGAGACTCATCTGGTTAAAAAAAAATGCTCCCAGAGTTTTGAAGACAGCTGTGTCATAGCTGTCCAAAAATCAAGGATATAATCAAATACAGACATCTTGGATCAATAGTACTTAATAGAACTATAAAGAAGAAATCAATGTTTGGAAATGAAAGTCATTCTTTATAGAGGAAACTTGATTTTTATGTACACATAAAAATACATGTGCAAATAATGGAAAGTCAAGGTAAACATATTTACCAACACACACAAAGCCCATAAATGCTCTGACAATCTTCCTTTAGTAAAAAGACAAATCTATCACATTCAATCAATAACATCTGTGAGAGGAATAAATGATTCACAGTAATACCAAATTGTGACTGCATCTGTCAGTCACCGCTGAATAAAAATGTGCCTTCATTCAAAGCTGGGGCTGCAATTAGATGTTCTCTCCTTTTATTACAAATCACTATTTGAGTGGGCCAAACTGGGTTATGTTTTACTTTCTACTTTTCTTAATAATTGTTTGCTTATTAGTCCCAAGATACAGTCTCTAATATAGTTGAATTCATTTGAGAATTAAATGTACAAAGAGAATATATAGCTAAAACTATTCAAAGACTTCCAATATGTTGATAGGAAGAAATATGTTCCTGATATGTATATGTACGCATGTGTACCTATATCTCACATCATAATATATCAATTACCTTTCAGAATCACAGATTCAATAGTTCCCAGAGTTATCTTCTGTCTGAAGTACTAAACAGCCTTGGCAGCATGAGATAATTTTAAAGGTTAAAGAAATAGACCTTAATTCTTCATTTAACACCATGGAAAACGTTTTCTAGGGACAAATAATTCCTAACTTCATAAATTCTCAACATATTTTCTTGAACTTTGGCCAGGACTAAAGTGATATTTTTACTCTTGTTGGCATTCTATAAGCAACTGGCAGAAGAAATATTTTTCTTACAAATATACAAAAATTAACTCAAGATAGATTAAAGACTTAAGTATAAAATCCAAAACTATAAAAACCCTGAAAGACAACCTAGGCAATACCATTCTGGACATAGGCATGGGCAAAGATTTCATAATGAAGATGCCAAAAGCAACAAAAGCAAAAATTGACAAACAGGATCTAATTAAACTAAAAAGCTTCTGGGAAAAGGTGATGGACAGAAGACAGGGCTGACATGCAGCTCCCACTTGGATGGACAGAACAGCATGTGGAGATTCATGCCATGGACTTTTGCTCCAGGAACCACTGCAGAAGTGTACCAGCTTCATAAATGAAGGAAAGATAAAATCTTTTTCTCAGAGAAACAAATTCTGAGAGAATTTACCGCTACCATGCCAGCATTACAAAAAATGCTCACAGGAGTTCTAAATCTTGAAACAAAACCTCAAAATACACCAAAATAGAGCCTCCTTAAAGCAGAAATCTCACAGGGCCTATAAAACAATAATACAGTGAAATAAAACACAAGGTATTCAGGCAACAACTAGCACAATGAATAAAACAGTACCTCACATCTTAATACTAATGTGAATTTAAATAGTCTAAGTACTGCACTTAAAAATACATGATGGCAGAATGGATAAAAATCCACCAACCAAGTATCTGTTGTCTTCAAGAGACTCACTTAAGGCATAAGAACTCACATAAACTTAAGGTAAAGGCATGGAAAAGGTATTCTATGATAAGTGAGCAGGAGTAGCTATTCTTATATCAGACAAAACAGACTTTAAAGCAACAACAGTTAAAAAAGACAAATAAGAAAATTATATAATAATAAAAGGCCTTGTCCAACAGAAAAATATCACAATCCTAAATATATCTATATATATACACACACACACCCCTAATATGGGAGCTCCCAAAATCATAAAACAATTACCACTAGCCATAAAAAATGAGACAGATGTCAACACAATAATGGTGGGGGACTTCAATATTCCACTGACAGCACTAGACAGGTCATCAAGACAGAAAGTCAACAAAGAAACCATGGACTTAAACTATGCCCTAGAACAAATGGACTTAAAGTTATTTGCAAAACATTCTACCCAACAACTGCAGAATATACATTATTTTCCTCAGCACATGGAACATTCTCAAACATAGATCATATGACAGGCCACAAAGCAAGTTTCAAAAAATATAAGAAAATCAAAATTATAGATCACAGTGGAATGATACTGGAAATAACTCCAAAAGGAACCCTCAAAACTATACAAATACATGGAAATTAAATAATCTGCTTCTGAATGGTCTTTGGGACAACAATTAAATCAAGATGGAAATTAAAAAAATTCTTTGAACTGAACAATAATAGTGACACTACTTATCAAAACCTCTGGAACACAGCAACAGTGGTGCTAAGAAGAAAGTTCATAGCATTAAATGCCTATGTCAAAAACTCTGAAAGAGCACAAATAGAAACTTTCTGTTTCTTAATTTTTTTTATCTGCAGACTGTGAAAAATATAATATCCACTCTACTAACATGAAGAGTTAGTGAAATGAGACACACTATAAATAATAAATCACAACCAGTATCAATTTTACTAGTAATTCAAAATGCAGAGGCAATATCAAGACTAGATAAGCACTCCTTCCATAAAGATGTCTGAGACTGTCAAGGCAGAATCTCAAATGTCCTTTGTCTTCTATGTAACAATGCCTTCTGGTTCAGACTAGACATATTAGTTGTTATATAAAACTTGAAGAAGAACATGTATTAAACAATAGGAGCCATTTGGTTATAAAATACCTCATTTTATGCCCTATGAATAAGATAGCTTATAAATACCAATACATCCTTAAAATAAGCAACCCAAACTGACCAAGTATACCCTGCTAAAAAACATTTCACAAATAAGGACTCATTTCTCTTTGCTAATAAATAGCATTTGTGTGTTTATCAGGATGTTTGGTTACTAACATGTTTGCAAGAAATTGTGGCTTGGTTAGTTTTTTCTTTCCTAGGCATCCCCACTGAGGGGAAAAATAGGTCACAATTTGGCTGATGGGGCTCTACTTCCTACTCCCCATTTGTGCTTTTAAAGATTAAATTAGTTAAAAACACATGATACATTTAAAGCAGCTTCTGCCACATAAGTACTCAAAGATATCATTTAATGTTAATATAATTATGGGTCTGATGTTTGTATTTGCATGTAATGGAAGGTAATTTAAAGTTTGAGCAGGGGTGTCATTTTTTACCTTGTGAATGTTGAGGAACAAGGAGAGGAATCTGATAACAAAAAGAAGAGAAAGAGAATTAAATAAACAGAAAAAGAAAGGAAGCCCATGTGGTCACCAGTAAGCAAAGGACAGAAAGGGAAACTGTTTTGAGTCTAAGATGCTTCTCAGTTATTAGCTGACGTTTACATGGGACTGCTATTGTCTTCAAGAGTAATCACTGGATCTCTTCATAAATCTTATTTGACTAATACAGATGGATTTCCATTCACTCCTTCAAACAAAAGAGACTTGAGTGAAAATCTGGTTGCCTTGTCCTGGACACTCAACAGCCTACAGTGATTCAATAACAGCACTAAAAACTCAGCTGAAGTGGAGAAAGAGTATCCTCTCCTACAGCTAACAAGCATGCTGAACTATCTCATACAAAGATAATCAGATGAGCCCTTTCACCTTGGTTGGGAGCACATTAAGTTTACGTATAAAGTACAAAGTAGTCAGTTTTCTGTAAAATTCAAACTATTCTCAGTTTGTTTAGTTGACTATTTAAGTAATACTTCTCATCCAACTGATTCAATCAATTTCTCCATGTAATTTCAATTAGACTTTTAGTCAAATCCTGTAATTACCTCATCAGTAAACAAAAAAAATGAAAAATGAAATGAGATCATTTAATGGAGAAAGGGCAATCTTTTCAACAAATGCTGTTCAGAAAACTGGATATTTACATGCAAGAGAATGAAATTGAGGCCAGGTGTGGTGGCTCATGCCTGTAATCCCAGCACTTTGGGAGGCTGAAGACGGCGGAACACCTGAGGTCGGTACTTCAAGACCAGCCTGGCCAACATGGTGAAACCCCATTTCTACTAAAAATGCAAAAATTAGCCAGGCGTGGTGGTACATGCCTGTAATCCCAGCTACTTGGGAGGCTAAGGCAGGCGAATCGCTTGAACCCAGGAGGTGGAGGTTGCAGGGAGCTAAGATTGTGCCATTGTACTCCAGCCTGGGCAACAGAGCGAAACTCTGCCTCAAAAAATAAATAAATAAATAAATAAATAAATAAATAAATAAATAAATAAAATAAAAAAGAATGAAGTTGGACCTTACTGATACCTTATGCCATATATAAAAACCAACTCAAAATGAATCAAAGACCTAAAGCTAAGACTTAAAACTATTACATTATCTTAGAACAAAACATGGGAAAAGCTTTATGACATTGGATTTGGCAATGATTTCTTGGATATGACATCAAAGCATAGGCCACAAAAGCAGAAATAAACAAAAGAGACTACATCAAAATTTAAAACTGTTGTGCATCAAGGGACACAATCAACAGAGTCAAAATATAACTTATAGGGTGGGAGAAAATAATTGCAAATCATTTCCCTGATAAGGGGGTAATATACAGAATGTATAAATAATTCCTACAACTCAGCAACAACAATAATGAATAACCTAATTTAAAAATGGGCAAAAATCTTGAATAGACATTTCTCCAGATAATACATATAAGTGACCAAAAAGCATGTGAAAAGATGTTTGACATCACTAATCTCTAGGAAAATGAAGGTAACACAATAAGATATCATTTCACACCCATTAGGATAGCTAGTATTAAAAAAAAAAAAGAAAAGAACAGATGTTCACAAGGGTATGAAGAAAGTGTGCACTGTTGGTGAACATGTAAAATGGTGTAGCCAATATGAAAAACGGTTGAGGGGCACCTCATACAATTAGAAATAGAATTACCATATGATCTAGTAATTCCACTTCTTAAATGTAAACAAACTAAAAGGGGAGTTTCAAGAGACATTTGCACACCCATAGTCACAGCAGGATTATTCACAATAGTCAATAGGTACAAGTAACCAAATGTTCATTGATAGATGAATAAATAAATAAAATGTGATATATACACAATAGAATATTGTTCAGCGTTAAAAGGGAAGGAAGTTGGACACGTGCTACAACATGGATAAACCTTGAAGACATTACACCAAGTGAAATAAACCAGTCACAGTAAAACAACACTGTATGATTCCATTTGTATGAGGTACCTAGAGTAATCCAATGGATACAGACAGAAAGTAGAATAGTGATTGTCACGCTACTCAAAGGAATTGATTGATGAGGAATTGTTTAATGGGTACACAGTTTCAGCTTTGCAAGATGAAAAAGTTCTGTAGATTGCACAACAGTGTGAGTGCCCTTAACACTACTGAACTGTAGACTTAAAAATGGCTGAGATGGCATATGTTACGTATTTTATCACAATTACAAATAGACAATACTTTAAGTAAAATGAAATATTATCTTACCTATCAAATTATCAGTTTAAATTATAGCACTAAATATATTAAAACATCCTGACTGTAACTATAACGTTTTATATATATACTGTGTATTTTATTTATGTGACACACACAATGCATGAATATAATAGCAAATATCTTCAGAAGAATTGTCTGCATTACTATCTCCACTTCTTTCCCGTTTGTCCTTTCTGCAGTCTTTCGTAGTCAGCCCGTCAGTCCACACCTTCACTGAAACTACTCTTAAACTCGACATCAAATTGTATGCTGCTAAGTTCAATTTGAGTTCAATTTCTAATCTTTGTTCTAGATCTTGCAGAAGGATTTGACATAGCTGATCATTTCCTGACTGAAAAACGTCTTCCATTTTCTATTTGTATTCCACACTCTTTCTGTTTTCCTTCTACTAAATTGACAATATTTTCTCAGTGTCATTTTCTAGTTACTCTTCGCATTTTCCACTTTGAAATGTTGGATTACTACAGGACGTGATTCTTGGAACATATTTTTTATTTTCTCCTCGTTCTCTTTCTAGGTGTATTTATTCCATTCTTTGGCTCTAAATCCCGTTTGTATGCATGTGATTTCTCCGTTTATATCTCCAGACCATATTTCCTCTCTGAACTCCAGACTTGTATATCTCACTGCCTACTCCACATCCCAATTTGGATGTCAAGTACGCAACTCAAGACCAACATGTCCAAAACAAAACTTTTGCTATCCACTTTCTTCAACCACTTACCTCGCTAAGAAATGAAAACACCATTCAGGCAGTTGCTTGAATCAAGAACCTAGAAGTCATCATTGATTCATCTGTTTTTCTCAGCAGATTCTGCTGGTTCTATATTTAAAATACATTTAGAGTTAAATTACTTCTCATCACATTTATTTCTGGTCCAAGCAACTTTATTTTGCCTGCACTGATCAAGACCCTCCAAAGTGGTATTATTTTCCTTCTTCTCTTTCCTGCCTACAGTTTTATCTTCACCCAGCAACCCACATACTCATTAACAATGGAAATCAGATCACGTTACTGTCTCACTAAATCCTCCCAGTAACCCCCCTGTAACACTAGAACAAAAGCCACAGAGGTCAGTAAATCTTCTGTGATACGCCTGGACCTAATTTTCTCTCGATCTTATCCTGGCGTCCTCCACTCCGATCTCAGTGTGCTTTTGCAGTTCTAGCATGCCAATGTTTTCTGTCTCCTGGGTTTTGAACCTGCGTTTCCCTCTGCCTGCCATGTTGTCCCTATGATGTAAATGGGTTGTTCCTTCATCTTATTGATGTTTCTGCTCAAATGACACCTCGTCAAGAGGTCATCTCTGACCACCTTAATTAATACCATCCTTGTCATCACTTATGAGCTTCCCGTCCTGCTGTACTGTGGGCTCGCAGCACCTATCACCTCCTGAGATGATTTTACGTAATTTTTTGTTATTTTTATTTGTTACGTGCTCTATTAAAATCCAAGGTCAGTGACATGTTTATTCACCAGTGTTTCCTCAATGCCAAGAACAGAACTCAGACTATAGAAGTGTTCAATAAATACTTGTTAAACAAATGAATAAACACCAATTTTATGCAAACAAGTATTAAAATTTGAAAAGAAAAACAAAACAACAAAAAAACTTTGTTCTATACACATTTCAACGCTTTTAAAAATTGCTATAAGAATGTGCTGGTTCTGGATATTAGCCCTTTGTCAGATGAGTAGATTGCAAAAATTTTCTCCCATCCCATTACTGCGTATATACCCAAAGGATTATAAATCATGCTGCTATAAAGACACATGCACACATATATTCATTGCGGCACTATTCACAAGAGCAAAGACTTGGAATCAACCCAAATGTCCATCAGTGACAGACTGGATTAAGAAAATGTGGCACATATACACCATGGAATACTATGCAGCCATAAAAAAGGATGAGTTTGTGTCCTTTGTAGGGACATGGATGCAGTTGGAAACCATCATTCTCAGCAAACTATCACAAGAACAGAAAACCAAACACCGCATATTCTCACTCATAGGTGGGAACTGAACAATGAGATCACTTGGACTCGGGAAGGGGAACATCACACACCGGGGCCTATTATGGGGAGGGGGAGGGGGGAGGGATTGCATTGGGAGTTATACCTGATGTAAATGACGAGTTGATGGGTGCTGACGAGTTAATGGGTGCAGCACACCAACATGGCACAAGTATACATATGTAACAAACCTGCACGTTATGCACATGTACCCTAGAACTTAAAGTATAATAATAAAAAATAATAATAATAATAAAATAAAAAATAAATAAATAAAAACAATGTGCTGGTACATAATAAAAATAATCACTTGTTTAAAGACAAACACATCTAGAAGTAGCTTCTAACATAATGAAAAATACTGATTTGTTACCCAGCAAGCAACCAAAGCATTAGAAAACCTTCAAGGTAGTATAAAAAAGATCCTATGGCATTTTTCTTCTGAGTAAATACTTACAGGTAATATATTAAATATTTAGGATATCCAAAATCTTAATTTTTTTCTCAACAATCTTTATTCCTTCAGTTTTGAGTATTTGATAACAGTAACTTTTTTTTGAGCTAGCAAACATTTGCTTTTAATTAGTACACAATAAAACTCAAACCACAGTGTTTACATTTTTAACATATTTAACATTTCTTACTAAAGTTTGAACAGCTCTTTGCAGAGCAAAGTCTCTTTTTCTCATCTAGTTTTATAATGAGCACAGTAACTCTTTAAATTAAGGGTCAAACACACACACATACGTGGAATGCATTCTTTTTATAAAAAATTCGAATAATATTAAAATTAAAATCACTCTACCAGTGTTAAGACTAAAGTACTCACACACATATATAATATTTTTCATATAATATTTGCTTTCTGTCCTATTTTAACTTACTATTATAAATATCTTTCATCAGATTTTAAAATAATATGCTTTCATAACTGAATATCTATTACTAAACATTTTGGTTATTTCCTTTGTGTTTTCTTCTTTGCTTTTGTAAATAATTGTGGGATAAATCTTACACAGAAACATTTGTGCACACCTCTGATTACTTCCACTGAATAAATTCCTAGAAATGGAGATAGTGCATAAAAGAAGATATTTAAGACTTTTGATAATATGGCCCTATAATCCTCCAGAATCACTTTACATTTACTTGGGTCCTATATGAGTGTATCTGTTTCTGGCATCTTTTGCCAACTCTGAGTATCATTTTTTAATTCTAATCTTTGATACTTCGATGGATAAAATAGCATCTCATTGTATTATTTTGTATCTCTAGTAAGTTTTGAATATTTAGTTTTAATGAAAACAAAATAAAATTTTATTTTATGAAAATGAAATAAAATTTCAGAACCTTCTTAATTTATTATGCCAAGGTGAAAAGTTAAGCCCTGGAAACTGAGTCACATAGCACCACTGTTTTCTTCTGTCATGCATGACTATTGCTTCTTAACCTTTGTGTTGAGATAGTATGTGTTAAAACGACTCCCTAGTCTTCATTCACATCTAGACTAAATGAAATTGGAGATAGAGCCCCTTGTGATTGTTACCTCTTTACCATTCAGTAACCACTTTTGTAGCCAATCAAATCTTATGTCTGTGTGTTAGCTTTTGTGTAAAAAATATGTTATAATAATATACATTCTTTGGGGTATATTGGTCCCAGATGGCTATCCTTATATTTTGCACTGGATCCTATGCCTTTTGATTATTTTAGGTTGACACTAGCGAGTTTGAAATTTTGAAAAAAGGGTTTAGATACTCTTCTATGCCATCTTAATTTCTTTTTTATGAATTCATACTTATCAATGAGTATTTTTCTTTTCTCATTGAATTTCAAAGACCTTTGTATATTAACACTGCATGTTAGGACTTAAAACAGTATCAGGCATATACATGCATTAAAAACAACCTTTTGTCTTTGCTTGAGAGAAATTTCTGGAGCAGCAAAGGAAGATGAGCAGAAATAGCTGCTTCAAATTAGTTATAAAAGTTGGGATTGATTTGATCAAAAACAATTCAACACATTTTAATCTCTTCCCGTGTGCCAAGCATCACATTGGAGACAAAGTGAAAATATATAAACCATGTGCTCTGGTCACACACAGTACACTGGGGGACGCAGGTGCATAACAGTTAAGCAGGAAAAAATGTGCTAAAGCGTGACACAGTGACCTGCTGTATGGCTTCCCTGGGGAGGTGAAGGGAACCTTTCTAATTCCTTTCTAATCCTTATTTTTCCCTGAATGTGGACACATATGCAGATATACACAGGTCACACAGACACACACAGAGTACACACATGCACACATAACCACACACTCCCCAATATATCCTTTTTACAGATGTATTTCTTCCCATTATCTACAGAAAAGGTTGCCTGGCAGGAGAAGGTGGAAACACAGGGTCAGACACGTCTGTTAGAGACATTATTTCCTTCATACATCCCCTTTCGAATTTAATTTTTGGAGACATTGCTCACGCAAATGCAGCACTTTACCTCCCAAGTTCTATCTGGCCCCCTGCCATATTAATCACACAGGAACACAGGCCAAACTCAACTGTTAGCTAATCATTCCACATCCCACTGACTTCCATGGAACTTCCAAGGAAGTGAACTAAGGGCACAGCTTGGCTGGCTAGCTTGCAGATTAAAAAATAATGAAAACAAAGCTTATTTCAGGCAACATAATAACACAGCAGTCTTTCTTTCAAAATAAGAAGGAAAACATTTAAATACTTTCTAGACATATAAGAAAATACTCATTTAGTGTCCAGAAAAAACAACAATTATCCCAAGAAAAGGTATAGATACCTTCTATTCTGACATTCTCCGGCCCTTTTAGTTCTCTTATTTGTACAGATAATGAAATATACAATAGAATTTAAGTAACACAGTAATATAAAGCAACACTGAGATTGAATCCAAATATTAAGATCCCTAGCCCAGCACTCATCTTGCATATGATGTTGCCACAGCATTCGAGTGTAGGAACTAAAGCCTTGATTTGCAATCTACTCATCCAAGACAAGGCACACGGGCTTTATGGGGAATAATAAGGCCTTTATGAGAGAAGCTTCCCGCAGCATTTGATCCTCTTGCCCTCCTGCCTTCTGCCATGTGAGGGCACAGAAACAAGGTGCCATGTTGGAAGCATGGAGCAGCCCTCACCAGACAACAATGCCGGTGTCTTGATCTGGGACTTCCCAGGCTCCAACACTCTGAGAAACACATTTCTCAGCATCTATAAATGACCCAGGCTGTAGTATTTTGTTATAGTAGTGCCGACAGACTACGTTATCATCGTCCTCAAAAACATCTGCCACTCTGGGCTACCACAGGCTTCTGACGGCTTTCACTGTCGTTGTCCTCATCCTCGGTTCTTCTTCAGCTAGTTCCCAAGGAAATTTTTTTAAAACCTCGTACTTGACTAAAACCTGCTACCTATGAGATAGAGTTCAAGCTATTTGATATGGCTCTTCTGATCTTTCTCCACCTACTATCCAGCCTCATTCTCCATCCCATCCTTGCCTCATCCTTGACACACCAGGTTTAGTTCCTCCCTTTAGGAGGCTCCACATATCCCCTTTAGCTGGGCTAGATACTCACCTAACCTACCTTTGGACTTCTATGTATGTTTCTCCATTACTATACTTAACAGATTTCACCATTATTTTCTAAAGAATCAAAGTTTTATTCATGTGCTTGATCTATAATAAACGCTTGAGACATGTTTGTTGGGTAAGGCCATTTCATTCAGTGGTTAAAAGCATCAGACCCTGGATCTAGACTCTCTGAGTTTGAGTCACATCTCTGATACTTGGGAAAGTTATTCAGCTTCTCTGTTCCCCAGGTTTTCCATCTATTAAATAGGAATAATAATACTCTATAGGAAAACTGCTAAGAAGATGGCCAGCTGCAAACCAGGTGTGGGCCCTTACCAGAACCCAATCTGCTGCCTCCTGAACCATGAGAAACAAATGTTCGTTGTTTAAGCCACCCAGTCCATAGTATTTTGTTATAGCAGCCCAAGCTGACTAAGACATATGATAAGTTAAGAAACAAGTTGGGCGTGCTGTGAGCATTCTTTCCCTATGCCTCAGTTTCTGGAACTGAGAGGAAGAAATAGAAGCTTTGGAGTCAAACAAACATGGGTTTGAATCTACTTCTACCATTTATTTCTATTTAAGTCATTTCTTAACTCTCAATATCCACAAAATCAAAATATTATATTAATAGATTATCATCAAGAATAAAATGGTATGTTCAATAAACAGCTTAGCAAAGTACCTAAAACATGTGACTTGCACCAAAAATGTGAGTTTGTGAAGTCCCACTCTGTTCTGCCATCACTGTAGGTTAACAGCTTGCACCTGGATAACTTTCCACTTGATTTTATTTTTAATTCTAACTAAACACATCTAATTATCAAGTTTAAAGGTTGGGAAAGAAATGTATTTTGCACAGAGTGTCTGGAACAAATTATAGTTTCGAGATTCAATGGCAGACTCCCAGGGGGCTGCTCTTAAGAGGGCCACCTGAGAGGGGTTTTGTTAGAATCCTTAAAGAAAGCATCAGGAAGAGACAATTATCTTGTGCCTTCAATCAAGGAAGAGGAAGAAAGTACTTTGGTAGACAGAATGGGTATTCTTTTTTATATACGGCCTATGATACCTTTTCAAAATTTTTACTTTAAAAAAAGCTTTTGGAGATAGATTTTAAAATCTTCTATTTTGAGGTCTCTTCAACAAGCAGAAATGTACCTATAATTGGCTCTGCTGCTTCCATTTCCCATTTTCCTCTATGTTAATAGCTTCTTCCTGCTTACACTCTGTTCTTTTCGAAGGTATTTTGGGTGCCCACACTTTTCTGTATCAAAAGGTTTTTGAATGCCGGGTAGAATTATTTGTATCTGTGTTAAGTAGTGTAGGCGATGGAAAGCAATATGGCTACTAGAAACAAGGAAGCAAGCAACTTCATTTGTTTGAATGGTGTGTTTGTGTACAGTAGAACATACATGGCTAAGAAATCTCCACAGCACAACCTTTCAGCCTCTGTTGGAAGCTTGAGCTGATGACTGGGGACTAATCAATATGATGTATGCATTACTACCCCAAACTTTCATTCTTTTCAACTGTTTATCTTTAGGGTATTGCTTTACTCTTTAATGTTTCCAGGGAGTGATCTACAAAAAGTGAAATTCAGAGTGCCATTTGTGTTTAGCAACACTAGGCAATGGATTGTTTTGAGAGGCTAAGTGAAACTTGGGGATAAATGATGCATTTCGATTTCCCCTCTATTTATTCCAATCCATTCAATGAACCATTTTATAATTATGACACTTTATTCATGAATTTCTGATTGAATTTGTGGTTTTAATTATGCATGCAAAAATTTTGAGGACATACTTTTAAATCCGTGTATTTAATGTATAGCCTTATCTGGGAAAGCTACAATTGAGTTAGGCTGTTATAGGTTGAATTACACCTCTCTTCCCTCAAAAACAATGTAATCTTATTTGGAGATAGGGTCTTTATAGAGGTAATGAAGTTAAAATAAGGATTTTAGGGTGGCTTCCTAATCTGACTGATACCCTTATAAAAAGAGGAAATTTGGACACAGAGACAGACTTAGAGAAAATATAATGTCAGGAGACGCAGGGAAGATGACCATAAACCAAAAAGAGAGTCTGGAACAGATCCTTCCTTGACAGCCATTAGAAAGAACCAGCCTTGCTGACACCTTGATTTTGGATGTTCAGCCTCCAGAACTGTGAGACAATAAGATTCTGTTCCTTAAGGCACCCAGTTTCTGATAGCTTGTTATGGCAACCCCCGCCATACATCGACTTACACTTTAAAATTATCTTTTTTCTTCAGACATTAAATTATTCCATTGATGCTAACTTTGTCACTCTAAATACTTATTGCAAAAGCAATATCAGTTGAAAAATTAATTCAGACGCTGTTATTCTACTTACAGCTTATTTTCAGTGAAGTCTCTACAAAGGATAATTATTTTGCCAGCATCTGTGTCTGTTACTACTGACACTATACTATACTATATTAAGTATCTCCCTAATGTGCTTCTTTAGTTTCCACCAGAAAGCATTGAACAAATCAGGTTCTTAATGTCAGATTTCTTCCTGCTTTTTGGATAAGGCAAAGCAGTTATGCCAAATAAAATTGATTTCTAAACACTCTCTGAAACATACCTACACCAATGTACGTACCTCTCTTGCCACTTCATACCCTAAAATATGTACCATGACTTAACATTTCTATTACCCACAGGATTCTGATTCCTGACCAATTCTCCAATTTAGGGTTTTTAGTTCCATCTTAATTTCTGAATTCTAAGCTCTTCCTATTTTTTTTTCTCTCTCTGTAATAGTTTTCTCCTTTCCATCTGAGTGCCTGTTTTCTCTTTTTCTTGACTCATTGCACTGGCTAGAAATTACAGTATTATATTTAATAGGAATGGGGAAAGCAAACATCCTTCCTAGTATTAGGCAGAAAATATCTAGTTTCTTATTACTAAGTACAATGTCAACTGTAGAGTTTTTGTGGTTACTCCATATCAAGTTGACGAAGTTCTCCTTTATTCCTAGTTTGCTGGGAGTTTTTAACATGAATGGGTGTTGTATTTTGTCAAATATTTTCATGTGTCAATTGCTATGATTATATGATTTTTTTTTAGTCAGCTATGATTACATTGATTTTCAAATGTTGAACCAGTGGTACATACATGCAATAAATCCCACTTGGTCATGGCATGTAATTTTATTTATACGTTGCTGGATATAATTTGCTAAATTTTGTTGAGGAGTCTGTGCACCTAAGTTCCTAAGTGATATTGGTCTGTAGTTTTCCTTTGTTTGTGTGCCGTATTTGGTTTTGGTATCAGGGATAAGTTTCCTTTAAGATTTGTGTATCTCTATTTCCAAAAAATGTGTTAAGATGAGGGCCTGAATAATTCATTCATCTTTTTCCCCCTTCTTTGGAGACTAAAAACTACCCTCAGTCTCTTGCCTATACTCTTCAGAGATTCAGCCTTGACCCTTGCAACTTACCAGGTCTACCCAGTTAGAAGGCAATTTCATAATTAATTGGTACTTAAAAATGTCTCTTAAAAGTCTCATCCCCTTTCACCTAAGGAGTTTATCAGTACATTCTTTTCCATCATAAACAGTATTGTGTTGTGGTAGAGGCCCAGTAAGTACAATGTCCTCTGTCTGATTATATTATCCACACAAACTAACATCATTTTGTCAACATAAAAATATAGAGAAGACCAGGCATGGTGGCTCATGCCTGTGATCTCAGAACTTTGGAAGGCCAAGGCTAGAGGCCTGCTTGAGGCCAGGAGTTTGAGACCAGCCTGGGAAATGCAGTGAGACCTTTTCTCTACAGAGAAATAAAAACAAACAAATAGGAAATTAGCCCTTCTAGTCACTACAAATATAAAATTTTAAAAATAAAGAGATGAAGTACTGAATTTTTTAAGTTCCAGAAGTGCAAAAAACTAGCACAGTGCACACAAAAGAAACCTCATTTATTGAATGGTTGAATGAAAATCAGTAATCAAGTTTGGTAAACATAAACATACCTCTGTTCTAAATTAGGAAAATGCCAAAGTTGTTTTTCCTTTTTCCCCTCCAGTTTATGTAATCACCTGACGGCTTCTTCCCGCCTGCTGTGCAGACAAAATCAATTCACTGAGACCATGGCATTGCAGTAGAGAAAGAGTTTAACTGATGTGAGGCCACCCCATGTGCAAGAACTGGAGTTATAACTCAAATCAATCTCCCTAAAGGCTTGGAGCTTAGGGTTTTTATAGACAATTTGGTGGGCAGGAGGTTAGACGACAGATGCTGCTGATTGGTGGGCATGAAATTATAGGTGTGTAGAAAATGGTCCTCCTGTTCTGAGCCTGCCTCTGGAGGCGAGTAGGGGACAGGATCAGTTGAGTCATGAATCAGGAATCTGGGTGCAGGCATTCTGCAAGACAGCTCAAAACAACAACAACAACAACAAAAAAACCAAGCAATCAACCAACCAACCAACCAAACAAACAAACAAACAAAAATCTTAGTTTCTACAATAGTGATGTCATCTACAGGAGCAATTGGGAAAGTCACAAGTCTTGTGACTTCTAGTCACATGAGCCCTGTATCTATCTTATTCAAATTCAGTCCCCTTTCATAATCCTAACCTTGTGGCCTTGCATTAGTCTTACAAAGGCAGTTTAGTTTTGAAAAGGGCTATTATCATCTTTGCTTTAAGGTTAAACTATAAGCTAAATTTCTCCCAAAGTTACTTTGACCTACATGAAGGATTGACCAAGGAGAGCATGGAGGTCAGAAGCAACGTGGACTCAACTATTTTAGATTTCTCTTACTGCCATAATTTTGCAAAGGTGATTTCAATCCCACACACATTATATACATAGATCTACTATTTAGAAGAGCTGGAAATATGTTAAGTTTGTAATCAATAAAGAAGAATTTATTATTACTTTTTTTCCAGTAAGGTAAACATTTTTTTGTTTTTCTATGTTCTACAGCTATGTCATAGGTCATGTCCCCTGGATCTTTAGGATTTTAATTCTGCTAAAGTTGCCCTTTGCTCTTGTCCTGTATCATGCTGGGAGAGACAGTGGAAAGCACTGACTTTGGTGTTAGAGAAACATGGATTAAAATCCTTGTGTCATTTTGTATTAGCTCTGGAACAAGAGCCAGATCATTTATCCTGTCTGAATCTCAATCCCTCATATATTAAACTGAAAAACAAATTTATACCTAGAGTTAGGTTTGTTGTGAAGATTAAATGAGATGATGCATTTAAAATGTAAGAGAATATTAACATGGCAGCTTTTCAAGACTCTAAGTACATAGATATTAATTATCAAGCTGCAAATCTTCAAAATGAACACTCCAAAACAAGTTTCATGAATGAGTTGGTCATTGAAGGCATTCAATGGTGATGACTGGAGTTGGTGATTCAAGGGATGGCATTTGTGAAGAGACTTTCTTTGGGAAGAGCTAGTCTAAGGGTCTCATTCTACCACCACCATCAAAAAAAGCTATAGAACCTCTTCCCCTCACCTCCGTGTAGTGAACAGAGCTTTGGAACTACTCAGGAAGTCTAATCTGAGATTCCTTCAATGTGATGCACACAGTGAACATGTGTTTGGCTTCCGCATTGAGAAATCTAAATGGCTAAAGATAAACTGCTAGCTGCTGACAAGCTAAATATAAGGAGATTTTGTTAGGTGAAAGTATGTAATCAAATACTATGAAATGAGTTTCCTAAATACTGAGATAATGACTTTCTCACCCTGAGTAACATAACGAGACTGCCCTCTACAAAAAAATAAGAAAATACCTGGGTGTGGTGGCACATGTCTGTAGTTTTAGCTGCTCAAGAGGCTAAGGCAGGAGGATCGCTTGAGCCCAGGAGTTTGAAGTTACAGTGAGCCATGATTGTGCCAATACACTCCATCCTGGGCGACAGAGTGAGACCCTGTCTCAAAAACTTAGAGGCAGAGTTACCTTAGATTATTTGAAGAGTATGCAGAAAGTTCAGGAAAAATGCATAGTTTGAAAAAACTATGCACGGACTTCAATTTTTTTGCACCAAAATAAAACTGTACTAACTTGTTATAACATGTCTGAACATAATTTAGTCTGAGGCATTAAGTCTTCTTAATAAGACATCAGTTTGAAAAGAGCCCCTATGAAAACATCATGAATTCTGCTAAAATGGAAGCAAGAAGAAACATCAAATTGATAGTGAAGCTTGGGTGGAAGAATGGTGAAATCACTGATACTTACAAAGAGTTTATGAAGACAATGCTCCAAAGAAATTGATAGTTTACAAATGGATAACCTGTTTTAAGAAGGGATGAGACGACGCTGAAGATGAAGCCAACAGTGGCAGACCATCCACATTAATTTGTGAGAAAAAAATTAATCTTGTTAATGCCCTAATTAAAAAAGGACTGACATTAACAGCAGAAACAAGAGCCAACACCAAAAACATCTCAATTAGTTCAGCTTACAAAATTCTGACTGGGAAATTAAAGCTGAGCAAACTTTCCACTCAATGGGTGCCAAAACAGTTGCTCCCAGACCAGCTGCAGATAAGGTCAGAGCTTTCAATAGAAACTTTAAGCAAGTTGGATAAAGATCCTGAAGCATTTCTTTGAAGAATTTTAACAGGAGAAGAAACATGGCTTTACCAGTACAATCCAGAATACAAAGCACAGTAAAAACAACGGCTACTTAGAGGTGGAAGTGGTCCAGTCAAAACACAAATGGACTGGACAATAGCAAAGGTCATGGCAACAGGTTTTCGTGATGCTTAAGGCATTTCACTTGTTGATTTTCTGAAGAGCTGAAGAATGATAACATCTACTTATTATGAGAGTTTTTTTTTAAGTTAGCCAAAGCATTAGCTATACACACACACACACACACACCCCGGGGAAAGTTTATCCAGAGAGTCCTTCACCAGGACACTATTCCTGCCGATGACTCTTTATTATTATTATTATTTCATTTCCATAGGTTATTAGGGAACAGATGGTGTTCAGTTACATGAGTAAATTTTTTAGTGGTGATTTGTGAGATTTTCGTGCACCATCACTTAAGCAGTATACATTGCACCCAATTTGTAGTTTTTTAACTCTCACCCTCTTCCCACCCTTTCCCCTGAGTCTCCAAAGTCCACTGTGTCATTCTTATGTCTTTGCATCCTCATAGATTTGCATCCTCATAGCTTATCTCCCACTTAAGAGAAAGTACAATGTTTGGTTTTCCATTCCTGAGTTACTTCACTTAGAATAATAGTCTCCAGTTTCATTCAGGTTGCTGCAAATGCCATTAATTCATTCCCTTTTTGGCTGAGTAGTAATCCATTGTATACATATACCATAGTTTCTTTATCCAATCATGGATTGAAGGACATTTGGGTTAGTTCCATATTTTTGCAATTGCAATTTGTGCTGCTATAAACATGTGTGTGCAAGTATCCTTTTGTATAATGACATTTTTACCTCTGGGTAGATACCCCGTAGTAGGGTTGCTGGATCAAATGGTAGTTCTACTTTTAGTTCTTCAAGAAATCTCTACACTGTTTTCCATAGTGGTTGTACTTGTTTACATTCCCATCAGCAGTGTAGAAGTGTTTTCTGTGCATCACATCCATGCCATCACATCAATTATGTTTTTATTTTTATATTTTATTTATGTATTATATATTTTGATTATGGCCATTCTTGAAGGAGTAAGGTGGTATCACATTGTGGTTTTGATTTGAATTTCCCTGATCACCAGTGATGTTAAGCATTTTTTCATAGTTTGTTGGCCATTTGTATATCTTCTTTTGAGAACTGTCTATTCATGTCCTAGCCCAGGCTTTGATAGGATTTTTTTTCTTCCTAGTTTGAGTTCATCGTAGATTCTGGATGTTAGTCCTTTGTCAGATACTCTGCTCATTGTTTCTTTTGCCATGCAAAAGCTCTTTAGCTTAATTAAGTCCCAGCTATTTATCTTTGTTTTTATTGCATTTGCTTTTGGGTTCTTGGTCATGAAATCCTTGCCTAAGCCAATGTCTAGAAGGACTTTTCCAATGTTATCTTCTAGAATTTTTACAGTTTCAGGTCTTAGATTTAAGTCCTTCATCCATCTTCAGTTGATTTTTTAATAAGATGAGAGATGAGGATCCACCTTTATTTTCCTACATGTGGCTTGCCAATTATCCCAGCACCATTTGTTGAATAGGGTGTCCTTTTCCCACTTTATGTTTTTGTTTGCTTTGTCAAAGATCAGTTGGCTGTAAGTATTTGGGTTTATTTATGGGTTCTCTATTCTGTTCCATTGGTCTATGTGCCTATTTTTATGCTAGTACCATGCTGTTTTGATGACTGTGGCCTTAAAGGAAATAACCAAGATCAGAGCAGAACTAAATGAAATTAAAACAAACAAACAAACAAAACAATATAAAAGATAAAAGAAACAAAAAGTTGATTCTTTGAAAAGATAAAAATTGATAGACCATTAGCAAGATTCACCAAGAAAAGAGCAGAGAAAACTCAAATAACCTCAATTAGAAACGAAATGGGAGATATTACAACTGACACCACAGAAATACAAAAGATTATTAAAGGCTACTATGAACACCTTTACACGAATAAACTAGAAAACAGAAGAGATGGATAAATTTCTGGAAAGATACAACCCTCCTAGTTTAAATCAGGAAGAATTAGATACCCAGAACAGAACAATAACAAGTAGCAAAATTGAAATGGTAATTAAAAAAATGTCCAGGACCAGATGGATTCACAGCTGAATTCTAACAGACATTCAAAGAAGAATTGGTACTAATCCTGTAGACACTATTCCACAAGTCAGAGAAAGAGGGAATCATCCCTAAATCATTCCATGAAGCCAGTATTACCCTAATACCAAAACTAGGAAAGGACAAAAACAAAAAAACAAAAAAACTATAGGCCAATATCCCTGATGAACATAGTTGCAAAAATCCTTAACAAAATACTAGCTAACCGAATCCAATGACATATCAAAAAGATAATCCACCATGATCAAGTGGGTTTCATACCAAGGATGCAGGGATGGTTTAACATACACAAGTCAATAAATTTGATAAACCACATAAACAGAATTAAAAAGAAAAATCACATTATTACCTCAATAGATGTAGAAAAAGCATTTGACAAAATCCAGCATCCCTTCATGATTAATACTCTCAGCAAAATTGGCATACAAGGGACATACCTCAATGTAATAAAAGCTGTCTATGACAAAGCCACAGCCAGCATAATATTGAACGGGGAAAAGTTGAAAGCATTCCCTCTGGGAACTGGAATAGGAAAAGGATGCCCACTCTCATCACTTCTCTTCAGCATAGCACTGGAAGTCCTGCCAGAACAATAAGACAAGAGAAAGAAATAAAGGGCATCCAAATTGGTAAAGGGGAAGCCAAACTGCCACTGTTTGTTGATGATGATTGTAAACCTAGGAAACCTTAAAGACTCCTCCAAAAAGCTCCTAGAACTCATAAAATAATTCAGCAAAAGTTTCCGGATACAAAATTAATGTACACAAATCAGTAGCTCTCCTATACACCAACAGTGACCAAGCTGAGAATCAAATCAAGAACTCAACCCCTTTTATGATAGCTGCAAAAAAAAAAAAAAATATATATATATATATATATAGGAATATATATATAGGAATATATCTAATATATATAAGCAAATATAATGTCAAGTGCTATTTTTTAAGTTTTTATTATATTTGCTTATATATTTGCTTATATATATAGGAATATATCTTATATATATATATATATATATATATATATATATATATATAGAGGAATATATCTAACTTATATTCACCCTCTTAGGAATATATCTAAGAGGGTGAAAGAGCTCTACAATAAAAAGTACAAAATACTGCTGAAAGAAATCACAGACAACACAAATGGAAACACATCCCATGCTCATGGATGGGTAGAATCAATATTGTGAAAATGACCACACTACCAAAAGCAATCTACAAATTCAATGCAATTCCCATCAAAATACCACCATCATTCTTCACAGAACTAGAAAAAACAATCCTAAAATTCCTGTGAAAGTTAAAAAGAGCCCACATAACCAAGCAAGACTAAGCAAAAAGAAGAAATTTGGCTGCTGATGACTCTCATCAAACAAGGGAAATTTTGCTTGAGTTTGGGTGGGATATCATTAGGCATTCACCTTACAGTCCTGATTGGGTCCTTCTTTTTGTTTCCCAATCTTAAAAAATCTTTAAAGAGCACTCTTTTTTTTTTTTTTTCTTTCAACCAATAAAAGACTATATTGACATGGCTACATTTCTAGGACCCTCAGTTCTTCAGGGATAAACTAAATGGCTGGTCTCATCACTTACAAACGTGTCTTGAACTTGACAGAGTTTACATTAAGAAATAGAATTTACTTTTAAAAAATCTTTTAATTTCATTTTTTTTCCACAAGCTTTTTGAAGTCTCCTCATATGTGCATGGGTCAACTGAAGTTTTTCTATAAGGCAGCTTACCTTTTCTCTTCCTACTATCTGGAATACTGTTCTTTCACACAATTATGTAAGGGTATTCCTTATCATCTTATCCAAAATAGCACTTACTCCTTATCACCTTAACTGAAATGCTGTGCTTCGACTTAAAAAATAGCACTTGACATTATATTTGCTTATTGTCTTTCTCTCTTGTTATGCTATCAGCTCCATGCACTTTGTCTAGTTATCAATAAGAGCAGTGGATAAAAATAAAGTGCTTGCTCATTAAATTCATGCTTACTGACTAAATTCATGAATGTCTTCCCATGTCTTCCCTTCAAGTTCCTGCTAAAATCCGCCACCCTCCACTGTGAAGTCATCTATAACAGCACTGTAACAGTCATCTATTGCTATAGCACTGATTATCTGACACATTCATTAGGCACTAACTATATAATCCTCAAAACTTAATTATAACTCATTTTAACCCAAGATACAAAATATTTTAAAATGGTGATGTTGTTAATTACCCTGGAACATCACCCTATATATTTCATGGACGCATCAAATTCTGGCAACTGCTCCAGGACTATAATTGTATCTAGAGGAAAGATCTACTAATTATAGGTTTATTCAAGTCCTGTTGCATTTGACAATATGGAAAACATTCCTTTCTAATGTAGGATACTCTTCAATCCCTATGTTTGGAAGGGTTAATGTAAACTCACTATTAAATAGTATAGTCAAGTAAAATAGGAGATGAAGTTTGGGACACTAGCAAAAGCAGTAGTTAGGGTTAAAAAAATCTCACACGCAAAAAGGAAAGACATGCAAGGTCTGTCTAGGTAGACTGAGGACAAAGTGAGGCAACAAAGCTAAATGCTGACTTGGCCAATTGCAAAGAATCCTTCAAAATGGAGCAAAGAAACTGCATTTTAGGAAAATCTTTAGGGGACTCCCAGCTTTTCAGAACAAAGCCATGTTTTTTGGTGGGAGTATGGGTGGAGATAGAAGGTATATAATGAAGGTAAAACGTACAGTTGACCCTTGAACAAAACAGGTTTGAACCACACGGGTCCATTTATACATGGATTTTCTTCTGCCTGTGCTAACCCGTCCTCTTCTTCAGACAACTCAACGTGAAGACAAGGATGAACAGTGTATAACCTACAAAATATGTGTTAAATCAATTGTTTATGTTATTGCTAAGGCTTCTGGTCAGCAGTAGGCTATTAGTAAAATTTTTGGAGAGTCAAAAGTTATATGTAGATTTTTGACTGTGCAAAGGGTCAATGCCTTGAATCTCCACATTCTTCAAGGGTCAACTCTAGAAAGTATAGAAGGTAAGGAATAATAGATTGGAATTTTACATTTATTTATTTGTTTACAGCAAGAGGATGGCATCCTTAGAATCTGGTTCATTTTATTGAAGTTCCTGTGAAATACTATTTTTTTTAATGGTTTCAAAAATATAACCGTACTAGGAAATAATAGGGAGATGAATTACACTTTAGAAAATATCTTCCCAAATCCAAGGTTCTATGAATACAGGTATTATTCTTTCCTAGGTAACAAGGTACTGGCTTAATTTAAAAATTAAATCAAAATATTTGGAACATAATTATTTTCATGTTGGGAAGCAACTACAATTGAGTCTTCAGCAATTTCTATTGAAGGGCGTCTGTCACTTCTTTTGCTCTCTACTCCAATCCATACAGCAGGATTATGAAAGTTCTAGATTAAATTTAGTATGTATATGGAATTGACAGAAATACACCCTGTCATAGTGACTACAGCTCCCTAAAGCCCTCATTTTTTATTGCTTTGAGAAACAAATATGGTATTTCCTTACTCAAGGATGTAGTTCCCCACAAGCACAACGTGACCTCGCTACAGTCCTTTTGGTTAATTTATCTATGTGACTCATTTATTTACTCATTCATTGTCTCTCATGTTTCATTCCTACATAATGTGCACACCTACAGATAATTCAGAAAGTCCTAATCTATCCATACATTTATCTAAAAAATCCAAGAAGCTAGTATCTCCACCAGAGACTTGTCAAAATGTTTGTGGCACTGACAACAAAAATTAGTTTATTTCTAAAACAGCTCATCAGTTGTAAATTGTGCATTTAAGAATTAATTTATTAAACGCAAGTGTTACTCAGCCAAACAAATATTGACATGATGTATCATCACAATATGCTCTCAATAACAGCTTCTACATTGCTAACAAGTTTTGCCAAAAAATGAGAGATCTATGCCAAAACTGGCTCTCTGAATTTGTCTGCCAGTCTTAGCCAGTGTTTTGCATCTAGTAACAAAATTATAACATCCTCTATACAGCAAAGCAGATAATAGGGCCATACATCTACTTTTAAAATGTTCACCATTCTTTTTATTGCTATAAATGTAGGTATTTACTAAAAAGGAGTCTATAAGTGCAGTGTTTATGTGGATTGCTGAATGTTAAATTTTTCAAGGAAAGTGAGATCACAGAAATATTAAATAGCAATCTCATTCCAGATGTGCTCATTTTATTCTGAAAAAGTATTTCAATACAATTCTAGGCAAATTGATGATAAATATATGATTCACATTGTGGACTTTATAATCATACAGACCTAGGAGTCAATTTCATTATAACCTTAAACATATTAACTGAAATCTCAGCTTCCTGAACAGTAAAGTGAAGAAATTAACACTAGCATTTGTGAAGGGATTAAGGATTAAATGAGACAATGTCTGACAATGTCTGTAAAGTGCCTCACACTGTACCCAGTGTATAAACAATGATCCGTTATGCATCTTCATGTCCATGATTACTAGATCAGGTAATTTTGGTGTTTTTGAAATGTATAAATTTTGGAAAGTCCAAGAAATGGGAATGAATGGATGTCAATCATGCTTCATCTCCAGTATTTAACAATATGCAGCATATAGCTAATAACGTTTGTTTAAAAATAAGAGAATGTTTTGTAATTAAAAAAAGTTTATTTAAGATAGTAAATTTCTGCTACAAGAAACAGCGAGGAACATGGGTATATCGGCTAACCAAATAATCTGGTGAAAAGCAGTTACTTTATGTATGAGACACAGTTCCAATTTTCAAAATATTCTTTCATGTAGTTTTTCAATTATAAAGTACTTTTTGTTTATTATGGGCAAAGCAATTTGGAAACTTAGTTCCAGTCACGGTCTTAGACTTTTATAGAATTTTTATTTTAGAGACAAATAATTCTGTATTTAGTAATTGCTAGAATGGAGGAATATAGAAAATGTGAAATCGTGTAGACAGTTAATACCTATTGCTTTGGAGGAGGGAGGAAAGGCTCAATGGCTTTTGATCTCAAAGAATAAGTCCTAGGTTTTCCAGGCAGACAAATGGGGTAAGTAAAGAAATGAAAGCATAAGAACATGGCACATCAGAGATAACATTATTTGTGGTTCGGTGTAGCTGCAGTGTAAACTGGGGAAGGAAACTGTAAGGGAGTAGTGGTAACAGATGACTCTAACACAGACCAGTTCATTAAGGGCCTCATATGTCATAGATAGTGTAGATTTTAGTGTAGATTTTTTATTCGGTAGGATTTCGACTAATGAAACACGGCATTAAAAAAATTCATTACAGCAACAGTATGAAAGAGAAAATGGAAAGACTAGAGGCTCTTAGTATAAATGAGAAGATGAGGGCTTTTGTTACAGCGGTGATGGCTGACATATTCTGTTAACAGCATCAAGAGAATTTTGTGATTGGCTTGATACATCAAGAAAGGCAAATCAGATGAGTAAGATTTGACGGTAAGAGAACCTTAGCCAATTTGAAGGATATGGCTAATAGATTGGATAGACTGAACTTTTCAAGAGCATTTATTTCAATTAATGGTTTAATAGCCTAGTTTGACTAATGATTTACCCATCTCCAGCACTAACCAATACAGGGCAGTTCCAGAATTTCTGTATTAAAGGAGTTTATGGGCAGTAATCTAGTAGAAAGAGTAGGTTATTAGAAGACTAATGTTGCAGCTGCACTTGCAAGATACACTAAAATTAAAAAACACAATGTCTGATAGGCTAATGAATATGGGCACAGTCCCTACTCCCACTACTGGTTTATAATTAATATCCTAGAATGTTATCATATTTATACCATATATACACCATGTATTAAAAAAGTAATACCACTCGTTATCATTACAGAGTCAGTATTCTAAAATGGAATTTAAGCCTTACATATTTTATTTTTAATCTGTGATTCAATACACATCTAGCATATCACAGAAAATATATACTAAAAATTTCTCCGTATAATGTGCAGAGTTTGGGTCAAATCATGGGTTCAAATTTCAAAACTCAATTTGAGCCCTTTCTTCTTCTATAAAAGGGGAAAATAAGCTGGAATTGTTATAAACAATGAGATAATAAAAGTGAAATTATCCATCAAAATATTTGACACACAGTAGATGTTCAACAGATTTCTTTTGGATGAATTACATACATAAATCATTATTTTTGTGTGTGTGGTTTATAAATGGCCTCAGGAACACTATCAGTTAACTTAGAATCACTCCATTAAAGTATGACAGTGCTTCCAATTCACGAATAGTTCAAGGTCCTTGGGTAAAAAACATGGTAGTTTTAGTATCTTAATATTGGAGCAGAGGAATTAAATAGGATTGCATTTTCTTCCCACTGACTTTTCTTTTGAACAACTAGTTCTAAGAAAAACATATCTAAAAAATGTTTTACTTGAAAACCTTTAAAGGTTGTGTAGTGAGACTGTTAGCTAGTGAGTGAGACTGTTAGCTAGCACCTTTGCCTCAGACTACTTACCAAGCATTGGAAAGTGCACTGTCCAAGATTCCAGAACATATTCTACTTACTTTGACCCCTTAGACCTCATTCTGTTCTTCCACAAAGTGAAAAGGTGGCCTTCTCATTAATTCTCAAACCAACTGACCGCCAGACATCACCAGCACTCCCATTTACAGAGTTTCTTAGATATTATTACAGACTCAATACATCAGAATTCAAGGGGTGGTTTCCAAAAATCTGTATCTTTAATTTCCTAGGCAACTCTGTTATCACCCAGGTTTGAAACCTACTAACTTAGCCAGTTACGATAACCCCATTTTCTTCTCAACTTTTTTTTACATCTGTAAAATAGACAGGCATTTGGAAGTACTGTAATATATCACTTAATCACAGGAACAAATTCTGAGAAATGCTTCCTTACGCAATTTTGTCACCGTGTGAACATCAGAATGTACTCATACAAACCTAGATGATGTAGATGATGTTACCTACTACAAACTTAGGCTATTTGGTATGGCCTATTGCTCCTAGACTACAAACCTGTAGAGCATGTCACTGTACCTAATACTGTAAACAACTGTAAAATGATGGTAAGCACTTGTGTATCTAAACATAGATAAGGCACAGTAAAAATACAAAATATGGGACCAGGTCATATATGTGGTCTGTTGTTAGATGAAACATCACTACTGTGTCTGTGGCAGATGACTATAAACTAATTTCTGTGACTTATGGTCATTAATCATCTTTGCCCTTCTTTTCTTTACTACATGTATTATATACTGACTCCACAGGTGTGCTGACTAAGAGCTCTAATAATAATAGACAATATCATGTACAATATAACAATATGTATTTCCATTAGATATTAATAATGAACCAATAATGCATGTAAACTAAATACTTCAAATCATTCTGCACAAAGAAATGACAGATCACATTTATTTAATAACAAAATGTCTAGTTAATAAAATGTTTTTAGGAACTTACAATGTTCAAAACCAAAGAATAAAAATATTAAATATATCACTTTATGGCACAGGACAATATAAATATATTTTTGTAACACAGCAGGCAAATTGTTGTGCTAGAAACAGAGTGGAGAAAAATCTAAATTAAAGCAAAAAGTCAGGAAATGGTTGTTCACAAATTCCTGCTTAACTGAGACTCAACATTTATTGTAAAAAACGGGGCCTCTGAACATCAGATTTTGTTTATAAAAATAAAAACTTCCTCCCTGTCTCTGCTAAAAATACAAAAATTAGCTGAGCGTGGTGGCACACGCCTGTAGTTCCAGCTACTCGGGAGGCTGAGGCAAGAGAAGCCTGGCGACAGAGTCTACCTCAAAAAGAAAATAAATAAAAAAAAATAAAAACTTCCTCAAATATCAGATTTTTTCACCTCAGCAAATATTTTTCCTTTGATAATTCATAATCCTGCTGTTCATCTGTCACATTTATGAATATCTGGTAATTTCATAAACAAGTACCAATGGCACACTTCAAATGCGGATTCTGTTGAATTTTCTTTTTTTTTTTTCCCCCCTAATGAACTTAGGGTCTATGACAGAGAAGATACTGAAACATGCTAAGATGATAATTGGTCTTAGAAAGACTTTACAGCAAGTATTTAATGAAAGCCACTACATTTCCAGCTCTAAAAAGAGCCAGACAGACACAATCCCTGCTTCCAGAGTTCACCATTCAGAATACAGAAGGTCAAGCACTGATTCTGAATCATTATGAGCTTTGATTTCATCTTTCAAGATTTGCATAGATACTGATTTCTTCTGGAAGGGCAAATAAAATCTTCCCTTACACATCATTCTTTGGATTCTCATAAGGGATATCTTGAAGTCTGTATGTTGACAAGTCCAGTAGACACTTTGTTTTCTCTAATTGCCTTCTTCTGCTTAAGACTATCTCAAGTATTTTGCTTTCCCTTTCAGTTCTCCCCAACATACACCTTCTGCAGTTCTGTCTATCCAGTTGGCTTTTCTGTAACACTTTGCTACCCCTTTCTGTTCCCTTTCACTGTTTTCCTCTGTTGCTTTCCTCCTTCACAGAAGTCTGGTGATCTGGGCTTCTCCATCTTTCCTTTCCTGGCTTCTTATTCACATGGGTGACTGATCTTAGCACTTCCTTAAAAGTTGAGTTTTCAATAAATATAACTCATCAGCACTTCCGATCTGCATTTCCTTGAGCTGTTTTTTGATCTTCAGATCTGTGTAATAATACTCTCTTCCTGAATGCTATTTAGAAATATTATCCTCAAAACACCAATGGTTTCTTGAAGCTGCTTGTTTTAAATGTTGTATCAAAAGAGATTGATAAAGGAATGTATAACTCAGCAAAGGATGCTTCTACTGTATTGAAAATTCCCACCATTAAAAGTACTGGATTCTGTAAGTCCACCATTAAAAGCTGGTTTGGGACATCAATTTACACACATAAGGGTTACATTAAAATTTTAATTGTTTGGTTGATATTAAACTGAAATTTATATAACTGAGGTTGGAATCTTAAAAAAAGGAAATAAAATTTTAATATAGTTAACTGTTCACTGATATGTCTATTCACTTCATCATAACCTATGTATTTAATTAAAAATCAAATTATGTATCTGCAAATCAGATGCTATCAAGCAAATTGCCATCCAGGGTCCATAATTCTTTTTATATTTTTAACTCAGACGAATATATATGATTCAGTAAATTTTAATGTTCCAAATTGTTCTAAAAAAAAAACTTATCAAAAGCTTCCAGTTAACAGTTGGCTAATTCATTTGCCCCCAACGAACTACCTGTTTGTGTTGTGAGGTAGCATCAAAGACCACGATCTTCTGTGACCGTAGTAGCCTTAATTCATACGCATTCCCTCTTCATAGGAAGAGTATGGACAACAAAAAGGGACAGATGAGTCCCCTACTCTTGGTGTTTTCATAATATGTTATATGCTTGATTTCAATTTTACAACAACAAAAAATACCAGTATTTATTCTGAAAGGAAATCGTATGTTCCAAGTAGCAGATATTAACAACTTCCAACACGATCTCTAGGAATAATCCGCAGTTCTGAACCATGTTTTAGAAAAACATTTCCTATACAAACAAACAAAATATAAAGTTAGGTATCTAAAAATCAAGTTATCTTAATATTCTGACAATTATTAAATATAATAAATAATTTAGTAAACAGTAAAATAGGTACAAAAGCTCAAGCATCATGAGACCCCAATGCCATGCTTTTTAAGTCTTGCTCCTATTCTCGTATCTTCACAATCCAACACAGGCTTAAAATTTAAAATAACGCCAGACATGAAAATGCTGACAAATACTTTCAGCAAGTAACAATGTGAATAATTTAATCATGAATACTTCCTTCAATACACAATAATATATCTCAGGACAGGAAAAAAAATGTAAATTACTACAAGTGACAAAAATTTAGATACCCTGACATATTTGGGGTCCATTGCCTGCTGAGATTTTCTTCATATCAATGATATGCACATTCCATTTTTAAAGATAATATAACAAGCAGTATGTTAGAGTTAGCAGTAATTCAAACTACTGTAAAATACCGAAAGTTTCTCGAATAAGAAAAAAAGAAACCTTTCTCTACTCAGATTAAAGGCATCCATACAATAAAGTGCCTCATGATTTTCAATAAACCTTTTTAATAAAATTATATATTAAAAACTACTGAAGTAACAAAAATTTGCAATTTTAAATCACTCTTCATTTTCTCTATGGCTGAATTTCAACCGCAAGGCCTATGAAAACAACATAATTTTGTTACAATAAAGAAATACTTTAGAATATAATTTAAAAATGACTACTGCTCTAGAATGAGGTTACATTAAAGCATGCCTAATTTTAAAACTTTAGATTACAAGGCTAAGAGACTACATTTAAAAAATATAAAACTATTTTTTTTTAAAGTTTTAGACTACTTTTTTATAAAGTATGAGACTACTTTTACCCTGCCTCCTGGTTAGGACACTGATATATCACCTGTATAAATTTAACAGTCTGAAAATCTGAGTGTAGAGTCAGCCCTTTGAAATGTAAATGACTATATTAAAAATAATAATAATAGCACTTAATGAATGCTTTCTATAAATTATCCAAGCTATTAAGCACTTTACATTTACTATCTGACAACTACCTTAAGAGGTAGGTCAAAAAATCCTTACTCCAATGAGAAAGCAATCTTATCTACAGACTTTTTGTTATATATAATAAATACTCTTAATGCTTAAGCCCACTATTAGGTTTTCTGTTACTTGTAGCCAAAAACATCTACAATCGATATACACAATGAAACAACTTATTACTCAGACACACAGGTAAAGACTGGTATATAATCCCTAAAAAAACAGCTCCATTAGGTTAAAATACTGTCAAGTATAATTAGAATAGCTTACATATTCTGTGTCAATTGACATATATAACCTCACCCACTGCTCTATGAGTTTTCAAATAGATACTCACCAGCAGTCTGTGCAGGATTTATTCCTATTCCATCTAGAAAACAAGTTGTAAAATCACATACATTATTTCTAAAGCTAAAATGGTTTAATACTAGCAAGAAAAGAGATTTGCCAAAATAGTGCTGCTGTGTATATAGACACAAGTCAAATAATTTAAATCTAGGAACACGAGTGACAATCTTTCAGGTAAATTATCTGTTAAAATCTATTATTCTGCATTCATACACATTGCTGGGTTAGTCCAAAGCATCTGTCAATGCAATGATCTTGGTAAGTTCTATGGAAAATAGGTTATTAACTTATTTTGCCACATAGAATTAAAAATAATGTTTGTCATTTCTTCCAAAAAACTAAAAAGCACCTTAGGTATGCCATGAATCATCTTCGTATTACTCTGGGTCATAATATCTTAAGGCTGGGAGAGCTCGCGAAGTCATTTAGTTCAACACACGTTACTAAGTTATGACCTAAAACTTTCCAGGTAGTAAGCCAGCTTTTTTCCAACAGAGAAACACTTCAATGTGACAGAATGCAGAATGTTTTACAGTGAGAAATTCTATCTTATCTAAGTTACATCATGCACATTAAACCCATCTCCAGTTAGTTTATCCAAACTGCACTTGGGCAACTCATCAGCACTCATCAACACTACACTGTATACTTGAAACACAGTTAAGCCCTCCCTGCAATCTTTACTCCTCATCTTATTTCACTATTTTCTCACAAGACTAATTGCATCATCATTGACTATCAGTGTTCCCAGATACTAAGATTTTTAATTATATACCTAAAACTGAATAAAATTCTCATTATTACAAGCCTACAAGATACAATTTTCTATCAGGAAAGGTATAGCAAAGGTACATTCCTGCTTAACTTTCTATATTCTAAAGCATTTACCAAATCAACTTTACTTAATAAAAAAAAAAAACTTGCTAAATAAAGTTATTTTCAGTTATAATCTGGCATGAACTGGTAAGGACAAAAGATATTATAAAGTGCTATACTATATCAAAAGCACAAAGAAATGAGAGGAGCTAATTATGAACCATAACCCTGACTTAGTGTTTACCATTAAGTATATCATTTATGTGGATACACATACACTTGGGGCTTTCTGTATTTCATTTTAATTAATTTGGTTCTTTTTACATCATTTCTATAAATTTGAGGTAATACATAATTTTACAGTGAATTCTTACCATTGGTAATAATTGCACTTGTTGCAGCAGGAACTTTAAACTAAATAGAAGGAAAAAAATATATATATATATATATACACACACACAAAACTATAATTAGCAAGAATGGGGTACAAATACTAATTCTATAATTCTAAAGTGGGATTAATCTTTTAGAATAAGTGAAACCATCAAGGAAAGTACAGCTGACCCTTGAATGACACATGCAGATTTTCTTCTGGCTCCGCTACTCCTAAGACAGCAAGACCAACGCTTCCTCTTCCTTCTCCTCAGTATATTCAACATGAGACAAGGATTAAGACCTTTCCCATGGTCCACTTCCAATTAATGAATAGTAAATATACTTTCTCTTATGGTTTTCTTAATATTTTCTTCTCTTTAACTTTCTTATAAGAATACAGTATAAAATACACATGACAAAATACATATTAATCTCCTGTTTGTGTTATCAGTAAGGCTTCCGGTCAACAGCAGGCTATTAGTAAAGTTTTTGATCAATAAAACAGTTTTATGCAGATTTTCAACTGCACACAGGGTTGGAACCCCTAACTCCCATGTTATTCAAGGGTCAACTGGACTGTATCATATGCTTTATCTGTAAAAAAAACCCCTGTACTATAAACAATGCTTTCGATTGTATTTAGGACACCATTAATTATAAAAGTGTACCTTATTTTTTGCATTACAAAAATGAAAAACCACTGTCAATTTATGCCCAGATCAATGTTTACTCTTTAGGACTTATCCACCACTTTTGTCATTTATAATTATCTTGACTAGCAAAAAGCATATGCAAAATAAATTGATGAGATTATTCCTAAAATTTCTGCATAGAAATTGCAAGATCTGAACAGATGCTCTCTGTGTTTAATGGCGGGTGCCTACATAACATTTTCAGGTAACAACCAAGGCTTGTATTCCTTACATTCTTCTTTAATGATTTGCTGATTTAAAGCTCAAGGATTGCAATAGTCCAATTATGTCATCAGGAAATAATAATTAAGTGTAGATGACGTTACCTAGACAATTATGAGAACGCCATTTGGCCAACAGTGATAGCAAGTCTCCCCTGATCTACTTCAGAGATGTTTAAAAAGATGTGTTTCTAAAATCAATGACATGTGGTATGGAATTTATTGGTAACTAAAAGGTAGATTCCATCTCTTAAAGAGACCAGCAGTTGCGAAAGTGTGTTTATGTCTTCATAGTTTATGCATTTATCCAACAAATACTTATGAAGCATGTCTGTGCTATGGACTAACTTTATAGATATTACAATTTTGTGATCAAGTAAGTTTGGAAAACATGTTTAACTAGTGGTCTCCTCAAAAGACTTTAATATACTCCTAACAGAAATGAACTGTTTATCATATTTTTTGACCAATAATTCCTGTTCTTCACGATCCCCCCCGACCCTTTTTTCTTTTTTGGTGGTACTACTTTGTGTGTGGTTCTAGTTGTCTGGGAGACACTACTCTAGGCATTTATAATCATTACATACACACAGTTGAGAAAAACTAAAAGCTTATTTTAAATTAGAAATTGAAGAATCAGCTTTTAAAATAAGGCCTTAAACATGCCTGAGAACAATTATTTGTTTTAGTATTATGTACAAATTAATAAACACATTTTAATCTCAATGTGGTACACTCGTGTCCTTTTAAAGATTTAAAAATTTTTAAAGAATTTCAAAGTGTACTTAAGTAAACTTAAAAGTGCATCACAGATATTTTGCACAGGCTGTAATCTCAATAAGAATTTGATCAAACGCTCAAATTAACTATAGGCCTCTCAGATTTCTAAAGCTAGAGTCCTACAAAGCTTTTAGTTATCCTACTGATTGAGTCTTTTACATCATGCTCATTTTATATAAGCTATGTATTTTCTTAGTCACATCCATGTAGCAGCAACCTATGATTTTAAAAACCAAAATCAATTGCTGACACAGTTTTTCCTTTAAGCAGAATGTGGAAGAAATGGTTAAACTATGAGGAAGCATCACTAGTGACGTAAAATGCAGAATCTATTCCTTTCTGTCCTATTGTACTGACAGGTTTTCTACTGAATGCAAAGTATTCTTTTGTGGTCTTCTGTTTTCATTTATTCTCCTCCTCAGATATCCCATAATTCTTATAATTTAGGGCTCTTTGCAGGTTTCAACAATTCATTACGTACCCCAGTCATGTGCTGGGAAATTTTATTATCACTACTAAGGCAATTTTACCAGGGATTTAAATCCAGACTCTTGCTTTCTTGAGTCAACTTTTTTCTCACTGAATGATTCTACAATGCCATCTCATGAAAGTCCCTCTCACAACAATCTGAAAGTCATATCCTTTCTAAATATGTAACACCTATGATTCATAATAGTGATCCACTTCCACTTCATGAATAGTACATATACTTTCTCTTATGATTTTCTTAATATTTTCTTTTCTATAGCTTACTCTACTGTAAGCTTTACTTATAAACTACCTTAATCAATATATATGGTTGTGTGGTGTTTCTTAGTTTATTCACTACTGTATGTTAAGATTTTCTTCTACTTTTATTACAAAACCAGGCTCACAAAAATGCCTTTGCATTATAAAGGACACACAATAAAGTAACTACAAAATATAATAAAAAGGACACACAATAAAGTAACTACAAAATATAATAAATATTAATTAGAGCTTGTATAGATCTACTTCCTAAATCTGGAATTTGTGGATTCTGTTATGCCCCAGACTAGGAATATTTCTTGCAAGTAATCTGTGCAGTAAACAATAATGACAATGCTATATTCAGATTTGTGTCACATCTCATTTTACTTATTCTTTCTGCATGAAGAATATATCAACACGACACAAAACAAATGCTACTATTTGGCAGTTTAATTCTGAATGAGTGACAAATGATGTTAGTAATTCCTGACAATACAAGGAGCTTTGAGCACTGATTGGATTGGCTGACTTTCCATAAATCAGTTAAGTATAGGGCAGGATTCTGTGTTAAGCTATTTTTTTATTAATGTAGTTAAGAAAATTATTTTTCTGTGACTATAAACTTTTCAAAAGATTCTGAACCAAAACGTTTTGATTTGGGTTACAACGTACCTATTTAGCACTTTTAACTCAACAGAAAATTTCAGTAAATAATGTTTTTACTCGAAATCACTTGATCAGAGAGGAAGGACAGGTATTAACTACTTCCATTTTGCAGAATAAAAAAGAGGGATTTGCATTATGTCATACAACTAACTAATGACACACCTATAACAGGAACCCTAAGTCTCCCAAGTCACATTTGGGTGCCATTTCTACCAGATTAAGCTACTTTTCCAAGTGTCATGCCCAAAAAGTTGCATTATAGATATTTCTAATAATTTTGGATGAAAAAAATTATTTCTTATACAACAGAAAACTTAAACACGTTTAAAAAAACTAGGAGCTTTTCAAAACAACAAATTTTACTGACATGCTCATACAGAAAATCTGAAAACTATGATAAAGATTTCATGAAATTGTAATTTCAGAATCAAGACTAGTAAAATATCAGTATATAGAATATAATGTGATATAATGTTGCATTTTAAAAAAACATTTAAAAATCAGTACCTTTTTAATTTTCATAAAAAGCCTCATAAATTCTTATAATTTTCAATGGTTGCATTAATCAGATATGTCAATTTGTTTAACTCATGCTTCTTGTATCTGAAAGTAAGTCTTAACCATCATCCTACTTACAACTTTTTGATAACATAAACCTAGTAATGAAGCCACATGGAAATGATGGGTCAAAGTGCATGCAAATCTTAAAGACGTTTGAAGCATACTGCCAAATCGCATTCCATAAAGGCTGTTCCAACTTCTGTACTTACTTCTTCTGCTGCAAACTTTAAGACTGCTGTGAAAGGTGTACTTTCGGGAACACTGAGCCTGCAAGAAGAATTTTAAAACAGTTTCTTTTAAAGTCAGCATTTTCTAAAAAAGCCCCTTCGTTCCTTATTTCCGCTACTGTAGCCGATCTGGACAAAGCTGACTTTGCAGTTTCAAAGTTAGGGATTTTGATTGCATACTACATTCTTTAACTCAAAACAATAATAATCGCAACCCAAACAGCAACTAGCCTTGGCGCTGGCAAGGTGCCCGAGCTCCACTTGAGAATTAACCTCTACAGGTGTAGATTTACATATTTCTAACACTTTGATACACATAAGTCTAGCATATGAACTGCTGTTTGTTTCTAGAGACGGATTGCAAAAAGGTGAAGCTCTCCTTGGTCTTCAGTCCACTTTACCTCCCATCTAAATACCTATGCACTTGACCCATTAAAGTTACAATTTTCATTATAAGTAGAAGGTTATTTGGGAAGCATCACTGGATCATAAAGCTTTTGATGAACCTTCTGTGCACTCTTAATAATCATGTTCAAAATTAGTAGACCAAATTAATGAAAATGCATGAAGTTTATGATGGCAAAATGCCAATAATGAAGTGATTTTCCCACCATCATTTAAAATGGGCTAAGTAAAAATGTGAAATAACATTTTGGAGAGGGATGATTTTGTTAACTGACTCGTAAAATGGCAAGTATTTTAAAGATCATGAATAAATAGATTTTTTTTTTCTTAATGACTTAGTCCCAGGGTCAATCTGTATTAATTTTCCAATAAAAAAATTCCAAACAGAAATTTACTTTATACCTTAAGAAAACACTTAAAGACACAGTAAGAGGTTTTTAAAACTTCTTTTAAAAAACAAGATTCCTAAGGTAACATAAATTACAATGAGGGAAAACAGAAAACAATCTTTCAAAGCAGAGGAGACTGACAAGCTAACATTTCTCACTGAAACCGTCTCTATTTGTCACCACCGTATTATTGTATTATTCTTAAGTGTCTTAATACCAGCTACCATTATTCTCATGTAATATGCCCAGGCTCCTCACTCAGTCTACAGATCTCTGACTACAAGAATTGTTGTATCAGGAACAGCATATGGTACCAGTTTTCAGTAATAGAAATGTGAATAGATTACTTGGCTGCCCTCATTCCACAACTCCAAAATACTAGTAAAGGATGAAAATGAGTATCATTTTTACCCTTTCTTCACGAATGTTTTTTGGGGGTACAAAAAATAAAAACATGTAAAGGATAGCCATTTGTTTAAAAACTAATCAATTGGCAATGTCGTAGTTTACAAACTAGGCAACGGTTTGTTACAAAGTATTTTTGCAGTATATATGTAGTTAAGAAGCTGAGATTCATTTTCCTAAAACTCTGCATCCATCGGAGAACTTCCAAACCCTCGGAGTTCAATTAACTTTTAAATTGGAGACTTGGAGATGTCCTTAAAATATACCTAAATGTCATATTGATGCTCATTAAAATAAGTTTCTATCTGTATATTAAGTTGGTGAGTGTCCACAGACAAGCCAATAAAAATAAAAAATGAAAACATCTTTTAGTGCAAGTTCTAACTGGCAGAAAATTAGAGAAAATGAGAGTTACAGTGACTGCACAGATCTTATCTAAAGTTATATTTGCCAGTCATTTCATAAAATAGGTACTTAAATTATCCCAGTGTCTTGAATAAATTTACATTAATGAGAATTTTTAAAGTACATTCCTGGCATCTTTTTAAAAAATAAATATCTCATATAAACAAAATAATAAGATTAATTGGTAAGAATTATTATAAAGACTAAGTCCACAGGTAACGAAAGGGCCAGATTAACTCTGTGAACAATTAGAAAAATCTTCGGCCAGAAGTGGTGGCTCACGCCTGTAATCCCAGCACTTTGGGAGGCCGAGGTGGGAGGATCATGAGGTCAGGAGATGGAAACCATCCTGGCTAACACGGTGACACCCCGTCTCTACTAAAAACGCAAAAAATTAGCCGGGCATGGTGGTATGCGCCTGTGGTCCCAGCTACTCGGGAGGCTGAGGAAGGAGAAGAATCCGGAACGTGGACATTGCAGTGAACCAAGATCGCGCCACTGCACTCCAACCTGGGCAACAGAGCGAGACTTTCTCTCAAAAAAAAAAAAAATTTTCATAGAGGTGAGATTTTTATTATTATAAAATATGTTGTGGTCATGAGACGGCATTCTAAGCACAGAAAAGAACAAGTGTAAAGGAAGGAAAGATTAAAAGGGCAAGCTTGTCAAGTACCCAAGTACTAGTTACCATTTACTTTGAAAATACAGCGCAGATATCCTTGTACACACATTTACACGTTATGTGAATTTTACACACACACATCCTTACATACATACACACACAACTACACACACACACACATACTAAACAACAGTTGTACCTACTAAATTCATTCAGTCACCACACATTAACTGAACTGGTACAATGCTCCAGGCTCTTAATGTTACTGTCCTACGCTATCCTCTTCTTCCTTCCTTCTCACGCTCTCTTTCTAGAGTACATTTGCATATTGATGAGAATAATAATCCAGTATAGAGGAAAAAACCAATAATGAGGAGAGAAGGGGCACTGGACTCCATCTACTTTAACCTTGACAAGACTGAAATAGATGGGAACCAGAGCTCAAGTGGTTTTTCACAGGAGTGAAGTCATTTTTTCCATTCTAAAAGGATGGGAAATTAACGGATATATCAATGCAGTGGTAGGTTTATATTGGTGGAAAGATGATAGAATTTCCCTCTGATGGCATGAGAGCAAGGGAGAGAGCAGCTACGGAAAGTTTGAAATTTTTAAACAATCCTTTCCGAGAATAAGCAGGAAAATGAGCAAACTTGAAGAATGTAGTAAAGTACTAGGTACTATTAATTGTAGTCATGAACTTAACGTAAAACCCTCCAGTCTGTTATTTTCGCCAGGGGCAGTCAGTTATGTACAGATAATACAAATAGCTGGTTTCAGAGCTGGTGTTTCACTAACCAAAATATGCTGGGAGGAGAGACAGGGCCACCAGAGTTGAGGTCGTTTGCATGAGAATGATTTAAAGATGCAACAATAGACTCTTAACTATATAAGGAATAAGGTAAGGAATAGAAGTTGGGATAGCTATAGATTAAAAACCACTGTGATTGATGGATTAAATGAACCGTTGTAGAAAAGAAATTACAGTAAATCAGGTAGGAGAGAATGTATTTATCCATAAGAGTGCCTGTAAACGACATCTTAGAGATGGAGCAATTATTGGACTCTTCAGTTCTAGGCTGCAACCATGAACACCTGAGATAAAGTGTAAAAAGGATATTTTGGAGATGAAAAGAATAAGGGTTCAAAAGGCTGAGAGGTTGTATGGATCATGGATTGGTAAATAACTGAACAGCTAGGTAGGCCACGTTACTAATTAATTATGCAAAAAATCCTACTGTAATCCTGTTCTTTGATACATTTCATGCTACTTCCAACTGCAATAACCTCAAGAGTGTTTACTTAAAATCTATCATTCAACTGCGAAGTAAAGGCCCCACATGGATAAACTATCCTCCTCTTCTGCATTTCCCATTCCTACTAAATACTCTATTAAATCCCAACACAGGAAGGGTGTGAGCCGAGTCTCATTACTTTGTGATGCCCGATTGTTGAGTTACTCATACACAACAAAACTCAGAAGCCGCGGAATAACAAATGTTCAAGTAATTTCAAAGTCTTGACTATCAGGATGGAGTATCTTCCTTAACTTCCTCAAACGGCTGGCTAAAGTGGTGAAACGTTTTTCTAATATCCAGCAGATGGGGGCTGTTTAAGAATCCCAGCAAATTACCAGAACCTGGTCCACCTGTCCTCCCGCTCCATCTGCCCACCAAATGAATTCCGAGGGGAGGTCACTAATGAGAAACACACCCACACCCTCGTGCTGGGGCCAAGCTGCCAAGCTGCTACTTAGCGAGCAAGTGCGGACCTCTCCTCGCAGGCTCCGGTGGGAGAGACTCCTGGAAGGGCGCGAGCCAGGAAGGTAGAGAAACTGAAGAGACGAAGACTGCACGGGGTAGTTGTTGGAAAGGCTCGGATCACCCTCAACCCAGCCCCGTCTTGTCCGGCCACAAAAGGCCCATCTCGGCCGAGCTACTCACACTTTGTACGGCAGCCGTGGGTCCGACGTCAGCGTGATCTTAAAGGAAACCTTCGACCTAAGGAAAAGAGCGGGAGAGAGTCAGGGTCGCGCAGCGGGACCAGGGATTAAGGCAGTCGGTAAGCAAACACTTACATGGTGGTGCCGGGATGAATCTAGAACAAACGCTAACTCCCCGGAGTAGCACGACTTCCTCTAGTGTGCTCAAGACCGCCCGGCTCCACTCACTTCCACGTCTCCCTCTGCAAGCTGGGGACCTCCGAAGTTGTTGCTATCCAACGCACTGCCTGAAAATTGGCCCTAAGAGCTCATGCTAGGTAGCGCTTTTAAATTACAAATGCCTTGTGCTTTTGCGTTTATATATCTGAGAAAAAAGTATGGATTATATTTATAAAACATCTTTCTAACTTTGGTAATTTGATACCATATTTTTAGTCAGGCAGGATAAGCGTGGGCATAGAGTGTAGGACCCTAGGTCCCAGCTGGCAGGTTGGGGCGGAAGTAAGGGTTTGGGGTAGTCGGATGAAGAGAGAGATGGACTTGGGGCGAGGCTGGAGGCGGGGTTGGGGCGAAAGCGCTCCAAAGTTGCTAAGGCAATCTGAGCGCAGAAAAGCTTAATTGGTGCACCAGAAGCAGGAATTGTAACACTGCTTTATTATTAGTTTTCTTCCGTCTTTCCAGCAAACCAGTCCTGTTACAGCCTTTACATTTCTCATAGTTTCTCCTTCACGCTCTACTTTCCGATACTGATTTATAACCATTTAATTTCAGTAAGTAAGAGAGCTAGCAAGAGGGAATTCTCTATGCCAAGACTCCCGCTGGGGTTGGTGAGAAAAAATGAGGTTTCTACGTTTGAGGAACGTGGCGTCTAGTTGGGAAGACCCATCTATGAACAGGAGATTTCAGTAATTTGTTATGTGGTCTAATAGAATTAAACCAGTGCGCTAAGTTGCTAATCACTGACCACATTTATTCAGTTTAACAACCAACTTTGAACCCTTTCTATTTGCCCGGCACTAAGCTAAACTCTGAGTAAGGCAGGTAAGTGTCAACTCTCTAGGATCTAACATCCTGTATAGTGATGACGGAAGAAAATTGTCCTCTAAACCTTACTACAAATCTAAACCTCTGTGTTTGGAAAATATGCATCTGTCTCACAATGACTGAAATGCCCTTTTAAAATATGGGTATGAATAGACAAAGGAGGAAGCAGGTAGGCGTTAAAATAATGGGGGCAATCTAGTTGATCTTTAGAATATGTGTCAGATTCTTAAGAAGAGATATTTGAGAGAGGAACCAGGAAGGAACTGTAGTGGGGATAATGGAGACCAAATTCATCTTTGCTATAATTTTGCAGCCAACTAATCTTCTATGGTGACATTTCCCAGTGGAGAGAGTTCTGGTTCTGACTGTAGGAGAGTAAGACTCCTACATTCTCATGACAGCCATCCTCACTTTTTAAAATGCTGGTGTTACCATATTTGTAGATGAAGACAAATATTGATTGACAAGATATAGGGATCAACAGTTACAGCCTTAATAGCTGAAACTATTCAATTAGTGGGCATGACTAAAACTTGTGAGACTAGTAATAAGGATAAAACTATGACTGTGTCTACCTATTGTCAGCTAACCAAAAATAATGAAAGAGATTAGTGTACATATTTACAGTCTATATTTATAAGGCTACATATTACATATTTTGAAACAAAATTTGCATCCTGCTATTTATAGTTTGGTTTCTGCTCATGTATCAAAACATGGCAAAATTCTAAAGAGAAAAATGTACTTTAATCAGAGAACTTTTATTGTATACGGAAAAAGTGGTGAAAACAGAATTCAGTCCCAGGCAGTGTGACTTTAGTACTCAGATTCTGCTGCTTCAGAAAATACATTTGTATAATATATCCAAATAACATCTCTTGAGATATTAAAAAGCAGCTGTTTCTAAATGTTTAGAATTCTTTTTCACCTCAATCCCCCAACTCTGCTTCTCATATGTTTGTGTCCTCAGAGTCACAACATGATTTCTAGAGCCTGCTGAGTTTTATTTTGCTTAGGACAAGAAAGAAATTATAAATGGATTTATTTATACTCAATATATATTTTTAACTTTGTGAAGGGATTTGCAACTGGAAAATGTTCTAGCAAAACAAGGACCTTCTCTTTTACTGAAAAGTTAAAATGTTAAAGTACATTTAATGACTGTAATCAGAAGCAAACTCTGGAGCAAATTTTTGGAGATAATTGGCAATGGAACATTTTAAGACAACAAACAGCATAAATGGCCTAATGTGTTTTGGAAAAGATCCAATTAGTATCATGTAGAGGCAGAAATGATTGTAGAAGTGCACAGTGTGACCATATTAGAACTCATTAAATGTCAATGAAGCATACCAATATTCTATTTGCAAATGCATATAGATTTTCCATTATTAGAAGAAAGCCAGAAGGAAATTACATTTACATAAGGACTGAAAAGATTTGCTTCCATAGTCATAGAAATTCTTCTGACTATAATAACTATATTTATTATAGCCAGCTTTATTTTTTATATTCCCCGGGATGCCATAAAACAATTGTCTTTCATTTTCACCCTAATTTGATTGTATTTATGATTATAACTAAAACCATCTGATAGTCAAATTATGTAATCTGGAAACATCTGCACCTGAATAAATCTTAAGATATTCTGTTCTAAATACTTTATATTACAGGGAACAAATATAGACTGATCAATTAATACTTGACAGATATTTTAATAGTAGTTTAATTTGTTCATTTTTTTTTTCTATTGCCTTTTCTCCCCTCAAAATCCACTAAAAGGCATTGATATCATTGGGGCAATGATAATAATGACTCAAAATTCACCAAGGTATATTTTTTTGATAGTATTGACCACTTTGTACAAATCAAATGACAAAATATAGACTTTAAACTCTGATGCCTTGGCTGTAAGTTATAATTTAGTGACAAGAAGCCTTATACAAAGAGGAGAGAGTTGATTTGGTTACAGAAGTACCTGGGAATATGTAAATGCTGTGTTGTTTTTCAAGGTAAGGACTAGAAGGTTAGAGAATGTTTACAACCCTTTGAGTCAAAAAGAACAATGAGATACAGGTGAGATTGGAGCTTAGCAAGTCCAGGCAAGCCCTTGCAGAGGACTGTAGCTCTAAATGTGCTACATTTAGTTGTTACAGTTACATATTTTTTCAAAATATTTCCTAAAATTCAATAAGAAAAAGAAATGACTTTTCTACGAAGCTCATTGACTATAATGTTTCTAAATTTGAGGCTTAATCACAAAAGTTGGAATATTTTAACCACAGAATTTGTAAAATACCTTTATTACAAAATGGCATTTTTGAACTGTGAAAAACAGGAATTTAACAGTCTAGTATAATTAAATTTTCGCTCTAAATATTGTGTGAATTCTTCATTTAATGGAAACATTACTTTTAGAAAAACTAAAGTAGCCTCTGACAAATCCATTTCAACCACGAGTTTTTTTTCCCACATTTATACATTTTTATCCTTCTACCAGCTAAATGAGGTAAATATTAATACTCTTTTACTTTATTAACTCAAGGTTTTCTTATTGAAGTTGAGATTTTTGGATCCATTCATAGTTTCTCCCCACATGACTCTTCTAGCAGTTGTATGTAGAACACAGGCTTCAGAGGACTGTGACATCTGCTCCTTTGTCATCATTTGCCCATATTCTCAGTGCTATCTGTATCCACTCCAAACATCTGAGACATGTGACATCTCATTTTGTCTGGTGATATCACTCCTTTTTGTGTGCTGGCAAGACCACTTTAGGACTGTTGGTTGTCTCTAAGGGATATAAGAAAAGTGCCCTCTTGTTTCACCCTGTGGCTACAGGGAACCCACAAGGGCTCAGACATCTTTGACTAAAGATAACATGCTTTTCTCCCTAGAATGGAGGGAACCTTGTTGTCTTCCTGGGTTTCAATGAGAGCAAGAACTGGGCGTCTTTTCTCTGATTCTGAAATTCCCTAGAGGTTGTTTGCCTAGAGATGAAGGAATAAGGCCATGTTTCGGGGAGACCTTACAATGTCTATCATTTTCTTCTCCTCCTTTCTCCAGCCAAGAGTATTTTTATTTAATAGACTTTATTTTTTAGAGCAGTTTTAGGTTCACAGCAAAATTGAGCAGATAGATACTCCCTACTCCTATATATTCATAGTCTCTCACATTTTCAACATCCTCCAGCAGAGTGGTACAGATGATGAGCCCACACTGACACATCGTTATCCCCCAGAGCTCATAGTTCACATTAGGGTTAACTCTTGGTGGTGTATATTCTATGGGTTTAGACAAATATACATTGACATGTATCTACCATTATAATATCATACAGAGTAGTCTACTACCCTAAAAATTCTGTGCTCCACCTATTCACCCTCCCTCCTGCTTAGCCCCTGACTACCACTGATTGTTTTACTGTCTCTGTAGTTATGCCTTTTCCAGAATGTTGTAGAATCATACAGTATGTAGTCTTTTCAGATTGGCGTCTTTCACTCAGTAATATGCATTTAGGCTCCTGCATGTTTTTTCATGGCTTGATCACTTATTTTCAGTGCTGAATAATAGTTAATTGTCTAGATGAACCATAGTTTATTGACCCATTTACCCACTAAAGGACATCTTTGCTGCTTCCAAGTTTAGGCAATTATGAATAAAACTACCACAGGGAAGTTAGTCTATCTTTATTGGTGAGATGGGCTCAGGGATAATCCCATGCTTTCTTAAGGTATAATTTAAAACTATATGCAGTCAGGTTTTTTCCCATTAGTTTCTTGCTATATTCTTCACTGGTATAGGAAGAATAAAACATTTGTGATTTGTAAGTGAACTTTGGCAAAATTTTGGCAAAACTTTGGCAAAAATAGTTATCACTTCAGAAGTGTCCTGTAATTAATCCCCTGAAGAATGGCAACTTATACATTGAGGACATGTGCTACTTTGGGGATGAGGATGGTAGTGGAAGTTCTCATTTCTGTCTAAAGTTCTTAGAGCCTTAATTTATGGATTTATTTTCCCATCTACCTATGGAAGAGTTATTTTATAAGTAAAACATTTTGTAGCAGACATTGAATTGTCTGCTACGGAAGTAAATGACATAAATCCACATAGTGAAACCTTCTCTCTTTTAAAGTTCTCTTCTTAATAAAGTCAAATAATGATTAAGGATGTTTAAGATATAGAATTACACTGACATAAGAAAATAAAAATGGCAGTTAAAATAATTAAAAAAACAAAATGCAAATGTGGATAAACATGTTATTATTTAGAAAAGAAACCAGTTTATTTTAAAAATAAATTATGCTTATAAAATAAGATGAAAAGAATGGTGACATAATTGATATAAATATAGAGTTAAAAAATAGAGGAGTGGAAAATATTCTTCAAACTGAAGCATGTTGCCTCCAAATGATAATAAAAATGCTTACTGGCTAAAAAAAATCATTTATACACTTACTGAAAAATTTTCACTTAAATTTTTTGTGAACCGAATGAACTTAGTAGTCACATCAGGGTAAAACATGTAATTTAAAGAGAATAAAAATATCTTCTTAGCTTCTTATTTTACTGTTCTGTAGTAAAATTTTCTATTTTGTGAATTCTTGTATAAGATTTGTATCTAAGTAATATTTTACTTTTTTTTTTAGTTTCCCTAATGGAATTATGCAATGCTCATTTTCCCTATAACTTTTTTATTATTTTTTTTTGAGGAGGCATCTAGATCCCTACAGTGTTTAATTTTTTATGTTTTGCCCTAAGAGTTAACAAGGTCATCAGTAGTCATTGTTCTTTGAGGCACTTAGAATGTATTAAAGCCAATGTGACAATTATTTAAAAATTACATCGTAACTTGCCACGTTATGAATTGGGATATATTCTAGATTACCATTTAAATATTATATTATTTTCAACTTGATACTTCTGTTCTTAGATATACAAAACATTTTTTATATTTCTTCATCATGACTAACCACAGTAGAAACATCCATGATAACATGGCTGTTGCTTGTCTCTAAGGGATGTAAGAAATTTATATAGGATTTTCTTCCATTTGAAGTGCTATTACATTCACTAACTTACTTTTTTTCCTACAATAAAACATGCAAAGGATTCAGGATGGGTACTGTTATTTCTTTGAAAAATCAGAAAATGAACAAAAGGAGATTATGTTTTGTAGGTCTAAGGTTTTACAAATGGTTTGTGAGAGAATAATGAAGAAACACAGTTGCTGATGATTCTTTACAAAACTTACCTAATTTGATTGCATATGAGCTTATTTTTACTAGCATTTTTTACAAACAAAGAGTTGAATTTATAAACTCATTCAGTGTGCTGCTCAATGAATTCTTATTCAATTTTGATTTTGCAGTACTTGGAACAAGTATCTGGCATATAGCAGGTGCTAAAATAGTATTTATTGAATGAATTAATGTTAGCTTAAAACTGCTGTAGATTGGTAATGCTTTCCAATTGCAGTAATGTTTTTACATTTCATTAACTGCAGTCTTAAATGCTTTTAATGCAGTAGATTATATTTTTCGATTCTTGCATTGTTCTTGTTTTAAGGCTTATCTATTCAAAGGATAATATGACTCACTCAGTTCACTGCTACTGGTGAAAGCAGAGGTTTGAAAAGGCTAATTAAAGATTCTTATCAAATATGGTTAAATAAAGAAGCCAATCAAATAAAAATAAGTGAATATCCTCACACGTTCCTTCACCATTACTTTATGTGACATGTGACTTTCTGAATCAGAGACTCTAAATTAGAAATCTCATTATTGACTCTTTCAGATTGTATATGTCTTGGGGATGTAGGATTGCTTATTGACATCAACCTTCCTTGTAGCTTCTATGGTGGTGGTGGCTTGCAAAGCGGAGGTTGTGAGCTGATGGCCAGTGGTCCTGGGAGTTTTGGGGTTGGGCTGTGTAGTGCAGCCAGGTGAATGTTAGGTTTGGTAGATACAAATGGTTCAGCAGCTTTTGTCCTAGTCATACTTTTTTGTTTTCTGTTGGTCCTCTGCAGTCATTTCAGTTTATATTCTTTGGTGTAAATGATGTGATTTGGGGATAGTACTTTTATTGCAATTCTGTTAGCCAAAAGAACCACATGAATATTTATACTGTTTAGTAGGCTTTACAGTTATAATTCAGAAAGTGGAGACTTTGAAGATCTAAATACTTATGTAATAACCTTACCCATGGCTTAAGAGGTATATCATGAAAGAGAATTGATAGAAAGGTTTGGCTTGAAAGAACTATTTTTAGATATTAACACGATCTACTCTAGATCATTCTAAAATTACTAATTGGTACAGAATTTAAATGTTTCCAGTAACAACTTGGAAACCTTACAAAGGGAATCAACTGTCTGCTGTGACCACAGTCCCTGCAATTCTGGGTGCCTTTTTAACAGCTCTGTTCACCTCAGTTTGGTTAATTCTGTCCAAAATCTCTAGCAATTCCTTGAAATTCTTCCTCTTTTTCCTGCACTCACAGCCATTTTTGTCTTGATTTTTGAAATGCTGAAATAGATTCTGTCCTACACAAGGTTTTAATTTTTTTCCTTAGTTGTTTAAAGGTGAACTTATGGTGATAAGCAAACGGGTCTCAAACTTGGAATTGGTAAGAATTTCTTCGCAAAGCTATCAGAGTATTAACAGAGAGGTGGAACTTTTTTCCTCTTCCTTAAACAATAAGTAGGAATATAATCTACTTCATTTATAGGAGAATAAAATGTTGGTTCTTATATGAGCTACTTATTTTGCAGTTTACTAAATATTCTTTACTAATGAAGTTTCACTTTTACTGCCATTGAAAAGTATAATCTCCTGAGAGATTTAGTATATCCTGGCCTTTTATTTAGCAATTATTTATTATCTTTGGGCCTTATATTATATTATAAGAAATATATGCTTTTCTAAGAAATATTTGCATAATTTAATGTTTCTCCTGCTCATTTCCGGGTCTCTTCAACTGGAATGCTCATGAGTATAATCATGCTAGCTTTCCATTTTACTTTTCTCTAGTGTTAATATTAAGTCAAATATTTAATTTATATCTAGTATATCTTTATCATAGCATAAAATTCAAACTGTTCTTAGTATATTAAAACATTTTCTTATGGGAAGCATAGTAAATAGTGTTTTGCTGATAACCCAATAATGTTAGAGAAAAAAGTATTAACTTAGATGCTAATTATTATAATTATCTAAGCTTACTGCTGTTTTCCATCTTTTTGGAATATTTCTTAATCACCAAGTTATGTCTTGAGAGCTAAAAAACACACTTTTCTATTTCTACTCGTCTTAATCATATTTTCTATTTTCTATGTTGTGTGATATTTGGGTATCTTAAAAAGTTTGCTGGCCTTGGAAAGGCTTATTCTCCCAGGGCTAGCCAATTCTGAGACAGCAAAGGGCTCAGCTGGGAGAATGTCTTTCATATACAAACTACCCAATCTCCAGGAGTCTATATCCCCAACCACATCCTTATCTAATCTCACACACCAAACCAACACATTTTCTCTGCCCTAAATCAATCCTGGCACCAAGCAACTAGAGTCCCCATTCTAGCCCAAAGCACACCAGAGTTACTCAAACTAGCCAGCCCTAAACAGTCTGCCCTGCCCTGCCCCCCAGTTGCCTTCCTGTAGAAATTCCAATATAGGCTCTTGCCTAAGCTTTCCCCTAGATTAGCTTCTGCCTCTGCTTCTGCCTCCTGTCTCAAACCTGGTGTTTTCCATGTGCACAGCATGCCCCTTGTCTTGGGAAATGTGATTAATAAAACTCTTCTTTCAATAACATTAGCTCCTCTGTGTCATCGCTGTCACCACTATACATTAAAATCCTCAGGGTGCAGTAATTGGGACACTATTTGCTAAATGAGTAAACTTATATTTTTTTTAGTAAAGGAATAACATAAGCGATTATATGGTAAGATTTTAAAAATGGATTTCTGGGTTATTGTACGATGCTAGCAGTTTCTAATGCAGCCTCTCTAAATTCCCTCTTAAAATACTGATGGAGGCAATAAAAGCATGAGCAATGACTACATAGCAGTTCTACTGGACACCAGTTTAACAGTCAACGCCTTACACCCTACTTAAGATAGTTTCTTTGATGACAGAGCTGGTGGGACTGCAGTGATAAACATAATCTACTACATCTGCATGTTGTACATCTAAGCCAAGACACATAAAAAGAATCAGTAGGATGAGTGCTTAGCTTACTCCTCTCACTCTCTCTTAGTTGGTTAAGAAATAAAGTTGGTCCTCTGCTCTTAGTTGGTCAAGACTTGTGCCAACTGGAAACATGGGCATCTGTCCACTCTGCTGCAAAGGTACTGTGCTTTCTAAGATGGGATTTTCTTTCCAAAAGCACAGAACCCACACATTTCCTCTCCCATCCCCAGCCTTAGGCTAGTCTCTCTTACATCTCTCTCCTTTCTGACTTGAAAGATACTGGCCTCTTTTTCTCACTTCTCTAAAATTGTTAGCCTGATCCTAGAATGGATTTAGACTTTCATAGAGGATGTTGATTCATTGTTTCTGGCAGATTCTGTTTTCAGTCCTGTAGTATAAACCACTCCTAGGGCAAAAGAACAGAATTTCTTATTTAACTTCTTAGGAAGGAGGGAAATTACAGGGGAAAAAAGGAAAAAACTTAAAAACAACAAATAACCTATCCTGTTCCAGGTTAGAAGCATAAAATTTATAAATACTGGGACACATTTCCCACTTAAGAAAGTCTAACTGCCCAAGTCACCAAAGTCGTTTGAATATCTTTTGGTAGAAAATTATTGTTGGAAGACTGTATCAAGATCTTGGATTGTGGCTGGGTTCAGTGGCTCATGCCTGGAATCCCAGCACTTTGGGAGGTTGAGGAGGATGATCACTTGAGGTCAGGATTTTGGGAGCAGCCTGGCCAACATGGTGAAACCCCATCTCCACTAAAAAAAAATACAAAAATTAGCCAGGCATGGTGGCATGCACCTGTAATCACAGCTACTTGGGAGGCTGAGGCAGGAGCATTGCTTGAACCTGGAAGGCAGAGGTTGCAGTGAGCTGAAATCATGCCACTGCACTCCAGCCTGGGCAGCAAAGCAAGACTCTGTGTCAAAGAAAAATATATGTATATCTTGGATTGAGTATATGCTCAAAGCTTTGTTTTCCAACATGCCTATTAAATAACAAATTACATATTAAAACATAAATATTTGTAAATATATATTTATACCTATCATATATAAAAATATATGTGTAAATATATATAAATATATGTGTTTAAATATACATATATTTATATAGCTATATATGCACATGCATACACATATATTACATATACATTTTGCAACCTTTGCACATTATTATATAACTTTTTAATATGTTTATGTGTTTAAACATACAAACACATAAACACCATCCTGGAAAACAAGCAGTGCTGTCCTCAAAGTACAATTAAAATCTCAAAGTCTCTGAATGGGAGAAAGGATCAAAGCCTTAACAGAATCCATGGTTCAAAATGTGCCCATTGAAATACTGTTGTGAAAGGGGATGCTTTAAAGGTATTCCCAGGCTGAGGCGTGCAATAACCATAAGTGGAGTGGAGTCAGATGGGAGAACTACTAAAGGAGCATCAGATAGTAACACCTCCCTCTTCCTAAGGAGAACTGAATATGGGCTGCTAGGATAAACAGAGGTCATTGACTTAAGGACTAGGAATACCAAGCAATAACGTAGACACCCCATATTCAGAAGACCTGTTCTAGGTGCACCTAATCTGTTACATCCCATTGCAACCTGCAAATCACTGGAGAAAGGCGATAGTAAATAGATAAAGTACACACAAACACCCCAAAAAAGAAAGAAATCCTAATACATACAACCAAGAATCACCAAAGACCTAAAAGAGAGTCATCAAACTCAGCAACCAAAGAAACGGAACTTGAATTTTAAAAATTTACATTACTCACATGGTCCAGAATTCTCTTCTAGATCATAGGACTCCTAAGTTAGGTAAAAACAAATCTGGTTTGGAAAAATGATTATTAATTCAGGACACAATCAAAATTGTAAGGAAGCAAGCTACCATGAGCGAAAGTCAATAGTACCAAGCAAACCTAGTTACCAAAGAATTTGAAAAGTTAGACTAAACAAAAATCATTCTAACTCTAAATAAAAGAGCAATACATTATGAAAAATTATAAATTCTGAAAATAAAAAGCATTGCGATTAAATTAAAACTTTAAATGACAAAAAGAAGCAAAGTGAGTTGGAAAGGTAATTAGTAAACAAACTTTTATTTCTGAGCATAATGCATAACAGGAACCAGATCTACTCCCCCAATTGAACAACCATAAAACTAGATAAAATATATGAAGCAAAGACTTTCAGATATTGGGACACAGGAAAAACTGAGAGAAGAAAAACCCGTGAGTTCTATAATTGCTGCAGCTTATAGCTTATAGGCCATAGCATGTGGAGAGTAACCTGAGCACAGCCCAGCAGTCTCAATGAGCTCTGAAGACGAGTCTCTAAGATCTGCATAAGGTCTTTCAGTGAGTACTGATCTGCACGTGCCTGAGAGGAAATTCCTCAAGGCTGGGAGGTGGGAACTAGACAGCAGTAAGCCTAAGCAATGGCCAGCCATTACAGAGAGCTGGAAATAATGTGTGTTCCCAGCCACCAAGTGGAAAGACCTCATACACAGGCCATCAGGTTGAATCTTCTGAAGGATTAGGCCTTAGTAGTTTTAAATTAACTATAGACTAACTAGTGTGCTTTACCCACATCATCAAGTCTTAAGAGCAAAGTTCAAAAGGAACAAACTGATGCCAAGTTACTTAACTTGAAATGTCATGACAGCATCCAACAGTATCTCAAGGCATAAACAAAGTTCAGCACCGAAAACGTTCAGCATCCAGTAAAAACATATTAGGCATTCAAGAAATAGGTGAAAAATCAGTCAATAAAAACAGAACAAAATGACAGACAATAGAAATGTCAGACGATGATCTTAAAAAGCTGCTGAAATTATGTTCCTAAGTACAAGATAGAAGAAAACATGAACATGATAAGAGAAATGGAATATTTGACCAAAGTGAAATGTCTAGATGAAAACAATATCTAAAAAATCTTATTGGTTGTGATTAATTGATTACACATTGTAGAATATTTAGCAGTAAAAGTATCCAGAATGAAGTACTCCCCAAAATGACACAACATCAATGACCTATGGGAAAATATTCATATATATATATACATACACACATATACATACATATATATGATAAATAGGGGACTATCAGAAACACATTTGAAGAAATAATGGCTGAAAAACTTCCTAATTTGATAAAAATTAGAACTCCATAAATCCAAGAAATTCAACCACCGAAGTAAAAGAAATAATTAAAAAACCTTCAGATACATAAAAATTAAATTGCTCAAAACCACTAATGAAGAAGAAAAATCTTAAAGGTAGTCATACTAAAAAAAAACAAAAAAACAAAACAAAAAAAACCAGCAGATAGTATCTACAAAATAACAAGAAGAATGAAACAGTCGACTTCTTGTCAGAAAGTTTGCTGGTCAAAAAATAATTGAGGGCTGGGTGCGGTGGCTCACACCTGTAATCCCAGCACTTTGGGAGACCGAGGCGGTGGATCATGAGGTCAGGAGATCAACACTATCCTGGCTAACACGGTGAAACTCCGTTTCTACTAAAAATATAAAAAATTAGCCGGCGTGGTTCCAGGCACCTATAGTCCCCTCCTACTCGGGAGGCTGAAGCAGGAGAATGGCGTGAACCCAGGAGGCTGAGTTTGCAGTGAGCGGAGATTGTGCCACTGCACTCCGGCCTGGGCGACTGAGTGAGACTCCGTCTCAAAATAATAATAATAATATAAATGAGTGGCAAGTTTAATGTACTAGAAGAAAAAAGTATCTAGAATTCTACACCAAGAAAAATTTGTCTTTCAAAATTAAACAAAGATTTTTTCAGAAAAAGCTGGGAAAATTTATGGCCTATAGTACTGCATTACAAGAAATATTAAAGGAGATTATTAATATCAAATACTAGAATGAAATATGCCTCTACACATACGAATAAAAAGTGCCAAACATAGTGGCTACATGACTAAATATAGAAGATAGGTTTGTCTAATTTTTAAAAACACTTAAAAGGTAATTTACTGTTTAAAGATAAAAGAGTAATAAAAATGTGTGGTGTTTATAATAGGCATAGAAACAGACATCAATAGGACAGAAGACAGCAGATCAGAAATGGGATTATAAGGTTGTACGGCTCTTTCAATGTGAGTGAATGATACAATATTTGAAATTACCTTGTGATAAGTTAAAGAGATATAACCTCTATAGCAGTCACTAAAACAAAGAATAATAGCTAATAAAAAATGGAGAAAAAATGTAATGTAAAAAATTCAATCTGTCCCAAAAGAGGCAGAAAAAGAACAAAAAAAGAAAGGATACATGGAAAGCCAATAATAACGTGGTAGATTTAAGCTCAAATGTGTTGATACTTAACATTGAATGTGAATGTTCTACACACATCAATAACAATGCAGAGATTAAGATAGGCCTCCACTTAGAATAAAATGGGAAAACATTAGATAACTGTAGGGAAATCTGCTTAAGAGAGTATGTGTTTCTTCATGAAAGAAATTCATATGTAAGTCTATATACTTCTAACATAATGCCATTTAACTCATGAATATAGTTTAAGCTTTAATTCCAGAGGAATTTATACAAATGCTAGATAATGAGAAGTCTGAAAATTTGGAAAGAGTGCAGTTGTTGTTTTGTTTTGATTTTCAGCATCATAATCTGTTAAGGTTTGGGTGATGATTATTTTTATAATTTTAGATTTTGCCTGTAGCTAAGCAGGAGAAAAAAGACAGTTCATCTGTTCCATTATTGGGAAACTTTCCAGATACGTTGAATTCTCAAGTCCAGTCTCTTAACTGAAAATAGCTTCTGAAATTGGTTTTTTTTTTTTTTTTTGACTATTGAGCTTCTCTTGACCAGCAGCTTGGCAACTAGTGGGTGATAAAGACTTTCCAAAAGGCTTTTCTTTTTTTTTTTTTTGGTAGCAAAATAAGCAAATTGGGCAAACAGGATAGTTTACACTGAATATAATGACACAAAATGAATTTTAACTGATTTTATGTCCTAGGAGCTATGGAAGGATGGTCTAGCAGTCTGAGATTAGGAATGTAAGCCAAAACTATTGAAATTCTCTGGCTATGAATACATTGATTACTTTGCCTTCTAATATTTTCTTATTTGTGTTTTTAACTTTTTGTCTTTCCTGAATGTCACAGAATTTATTATAATTCTAGATTTTCTTTTCTCAAAATTTTAATGTAATTTCTCTCCATTTTGGAATTTAAAAATAACTCCCAGTATTCAGAGAAATAAGACCACAGTCACAATTTGTTCATAACCTTTAGTAAACTAACTTTAATTAGGAACTATCATATTGACCTTTTACATATTTTTAAGTATATTTAATATTCCCTGCCAGCCATTAAATAGGTACTGGTAATCACACATTAAAGGAGCTTGGTTTCTGCTATCATAGATAATATACATCAGTAACTTCCGTAGGCCAAAATAACCTACCATTGTCATAGGCAAATGATTGCAGTTTTTAAAATGCTTTTGTTTGAGTCATTTTTTGACATGGACATTTTACCAGAAGGATACTGTTCCCACACCAAACTTAAGGTCGGGGTGCTTATTCTAGCAGCCCAATAACAAGATGCAGATTAACTGAGGAGAAAAGAGAGTTTTTATTTCTATAACCGATTACAGGGAGAAGGCCTGGAAATGACTGCCAGACCAACTCAAAATTAAAAGTTTCCCCAAGCTCATATACCTTCTAAGCTATGTGTCTGTGTGTAAGTATGCATTCATCTACAGACATAACTGATTAACTTCCTTTAATCTGTAACTAAGATCTGAGTCCTAAAGCCCTTCCTCTGGAGCCTCAGTAAATGTACTTAATCTAAATGGGTCCGGGTACTGGGGTGATTACCCTTATCTTGTCTGCTGAGAAACCATGGAGGTTTGGGGAGTTTCTTCAGACCCCCAGTAAAATTTGTCTAATCCTAAATGGGTCCTAACAAGAAGTCCTTCTTTATCTTGTCATGCTTTAAGACCCAAAAAAGACCTGGGCCAAACTCTTGGTGGGCTTTTGTTACATTTCAACCTTTGTAAAAGGGCACTGGCTCTATCAGCTTTTAATATTTAACTTAACCACCAAGTCAGTGCTGAAACACTTGGAGGCCTGTGTTAGTGAGACCTGGCCTGCTACAATACCTTTAACTATGCTTTTAATTTTAAGAAACTATATTATTCGCTTATTCATACTTGAGTTATTTAGAGCAAGATCATACTGAGTTAATTATCGCAAGCTTTTTGGATAAAACAACCTCTAAAAATATATGTGCTATTCAACTTTGGGTGAGCAAACAATTTTCTGCACCAAATATCCTAACACAATTATTTCCTGTAATAAATATTTTTAGTTACAATTTTTAAGTGGCAATGCTTGGAATTTTTATTACAAACTATATTACAAGAAGCATTTTGGATTTTTTAGTAAGCAGACTTACACTTGTGGGCTTCCAACATATATTTATATATGTATATTGTATCTCTCTCTTTTTCTCTCTCTCTTTCTATATATATATATGTATTTCTCTACTTTGCTAAGAGAAAAATGTTTAAAAATTAATTCTGTAAGCAAGTCACAGTTTTCATAGCATTGATTTAAAGAAATCTCAGAGTTTCGAAAGCTAATTAATCAAGTGAAGTCAAGTTGGTGGGAGAGTAAGTTTATCTTTTTAAAATATTTCAGCGGTGAAGCTTTCCATTCTGTGTGAATTATTTGTATTCAATGCAAAATGATAACAATGAAAGATAATATTTATATTATTAAAAGTTTTCACTCAGTTGTTTATGGACACCTGACATGTAACCTTTTAATCTCCAAATTTGAACAAACTGTTTGGAATAATAAAATATAAATAAATAAATAGTCACAGTTCATAAAACCCATGCCTGATTATGTTTCGTCATATTATAAATGATATCATCAGTGTAGTTATTTCTTTTTTTGTTCATCAAAAAACTACAAGAAGCTAGAAAACCTAATGTTTTTAAGATGGCTTCTGTGGGTTTTCATGTGTCTCCTCGGCAATTTACTTAAAATGTTTCTGATAAATTCAGATTACCAAAGGAAAAAATAAACTTAACAGTGGGTGTTGATTATTCTTTACCTGAGAGAGAGTAATCATTGAGAATAAGATACAAAAATACAGATTTAACATAACATTTACGATAACTGATATGGAATGATGAACTAGCCCTTTTTTCCAACTGCTAACAAGGCATAATGCTTAACTTCTCATAACACTATTTTTATTTTCTTAGTAAATGGGAAATTGTGACTTGCCGTTTCTGGCTTCCGTTTAATGCCTAGCTAAGACTGAACTAGAGACTAGAGAGTTTATAAATTTCTTTTCCACACTTTAGTAAACAAGACTACAGCTTCCAGAACCAGGCAACTAGTTTTCAAGTCCTGCCATTAGCCTGGAGGCCTTTAAAACTTACTGGCAATTGCATAAAACCTGCCTAAGAATAATGTTTTTAAATGTTTCAATAAAGTACCTAGATTACAAAAGGAATAAAGATATAGAATATTTCCATCACTCCAGAAACTTCCCTTGTGTTCTTTTCCAGGCAGTTCTTCTCACCTATGAGCAACCATTTACTTGATTACTTTCACCATGACTTAGCTTTGTCTATTGTAAAGCTTCATATAATTGAAATAATACAGTAAACTATCTTTTGTGTCTGGCTTTTATTCAGTGTGATGATTAATCTATGTTGTTGCATTTTAGGAACATATTGCTGAGTAGTATTCCACTGTGTAAATATACGTCATTTGTTTATTCTCTTGTTCATGGAAATTTGGGTTACTTCTAGTTTATTTATAGCCTTATCAATAAGGCTGATACTAACATTTTTGTAGAAGTAATTTTGGTGACATGTATTTTCTATATCCTAAATAAATGCTTTATTTTTATTTTTATTTTATTTTTTTGAGACAGAGTCTCCCTGTGTCACCCACGCTGGAGTACGGTGGTACCATCTTGGCTCACTGCAACCTCCGCCTCCCAGGTTCAAGTGATCCTCCCACCTCAGCCTCCCAAGTAGCTGGGATTACAGGCATGTGCCACCATGCCTGGCTAACTTTTGCATTTTTAGTAGAAATGGTGTTTCCTCATGTTGGCCAGGCTGGTCTCAAACTTCTGGCCTCAAGTGATCTGCCCGTCTCGGCCTCCCAAAGTGCTAGGATTACAGATATGAGCCACTGTGCCTGTCCTGAATAAATTGTTAGTAGATGAATTGCTGGGTAGTTGTACATTTAACTTTAAAAGAAACTGTGATGGAGATTTCCAAAGTTGTGGTACTATTTTTCAGTCCCATCAGCAATGTCTGAAGTTCTAATTGTTCCCTTCCTTTGTAAACAATGTTGTCATTTAAAAAGTAGCCATTCTATGGGTTGTGTAGTGGTTAACTCATGGTGGTTTTATTTATTTATTTATTTATTTTTTGAGACAGAGTCTCGCTCTGTCACCCAGGCTGGAGTGCAGTGGCCGGATCTCAGCTCACTGCAAGCTCCGCCTCCCGGGTTCACGCCATTCTCCTGCCTCAGCCTCCCGAGTAGCTGGGACTACAGGCGCCCGCCACCTCGCCCGGCTAGTTTTTTGTATTTTTTAGTAGAGACGGGGTTTCACCGTGTTAACCAGGATGGTCTCGATCTCCTGACCTCGTGATCCGCCCGTCTCGGCCTCCCAAAGTGCTGGGATTACAGGCTTGAGCCACCGCGCCCAGCCACATGGTGGTTTTAATTTGCATTTCCAGGATGACTTATAATATTGAACTATTTTTTCATGTGCTTGTTGGTCAATTACATATCCACTTTTGTGACATGTCTGTTCAAATCTTTTGCCTATTTTCTTATTGTGTTATTTGTATTTTTATTATTGAGTTATAAGAATTCCACAGATATATGTCTTACAAATATTTTCTCATACTTTCAGCTTGCTTATTCCTTTAAGTCTTTAAGAGCATATATTTTTCATTTTGTAAAGTCCATTTTTTTCTTTTCTTATGGTTAGTCCTTTTTTAAAATCTAGTATAAGAAATCTTTACATAATCCAAGGTCACAAATATGCTCTTATATTTCCTCTTAGAAATCTAATAGTTTTAGCTTTTACATTTTGGCCTATAATCAATCTCCAAGTCATTTTTGTGGGTGGTGTAAGGCTAGGGTTGAGGTTTTTTTCCAAAGAGGGATCTAATTGCTCTAGCACCATTTGTGAAAAACAAACAAAATAAACAAAAAGAAAAAAAAAATTCTTCCCCATTGTATTATGTTGGCAACATGGCCGAAGACTAGTTTACTGTACATGTGTAGTTCTACTTGTAGACTCTCCTATTCCTTTTTGCTATATCCCTATCCCAGTGATACACTGGCTTGATTATTATAGTCTTGATTATTATAGCTTTAGAGTAATTCCAAATATCAGGTGTTATAAGTACCACAACTTTCTTATTTTTATTTTTCAAGATTGCTTGGCCTGTTCTAAATCTTGGTTCTGCCCATGTACATTTTAAAATCAACTTGGAAATTTCAACAAACATCCAACTGGCATTTCAGTGGGATTGTGTAGTCCTTAGAGGGATGTAGGAGAAGAAATTGTATCTTAATAATACTGAGTTAGGTCAGGAATAGTGACTCGAACCTTTAATCCCAGCATTTTGGGAGGCTGAGGCAGGAGAATCACTTGAGTCCAGGAGTTCGAGACCAGCCTGGGTGAGATGGTGAGGCCCTGTCTTTACAAAAAATTTAAAAGTTAGCCAGGTATGATGGTGTGTGCCTGTAGTCCCAGTTATTTGGGTGGCTGAGGCAGGAGAATTCTTTTAGCCCAGGAATTTGAGGCTGCTGTGAGTCATGAGGATGCCACTGCACTGCAGCGGTGACAGAGTGATACCCTGCCTCAAAATAATTAATTAATAAATAATACTGAGTCTTCCAGTCCATGAACATGGTACATTTATCCATGTATTATATTTAAGTATTTGAGTTTCAGAATATTTTATAGTTTTTATTATGACGATCTTTCATCTTTTTGTTAAATTTATTTCTAAATATTTTGCTTTTGATATTATTTTATATTTTATTATTTAAATTTAATTTTCAATTGTTTGTTGCTAGAATATAAGAATATAATTGCTTTTTGTATATTGAGTCTGTATACCATGATTTAGCTGAATTTAGATATTAGTTTTATGGGGTTTTTTTTGATAGATTCTTTGGGATTTTTATATAAACACTATGTTCTTGGGGAACAAATATAATTTTACTTCTTTCTTTATGATCTATGTGCCTTTTATTTCTTTTTTGCTATTTTTCTTTCCTGAAATTCCTGAAAGTCAATCTTTTTCTTTATTGTACTAAAACCTCCTATTAATAAAAGTATCAGTGGTGGACCTTATCGCCTTGTTCTCAATTGTTGGGGAAAAACATTCAATATTTCACGATTGATTTTGATATTAATTATAAATATTTTGCAAATACATTTTATCAGATTGATAACACTCCCTTCTATTCTCATTTAAGAATTTCTAGTTTGTTGAGAGTGTTTTTTCCTGAATAGATGTTGATTTTAGTCAGATGTTTTTTCTTCCTCCATTGAACTGATTATATAATTTTTAATTTTTATTCTATAAACATAGTGAATTATATTAATTTTTAAATATTAAATCGGTATCTAATTCCGGAGAGAACCTACACTTGTTCATGACATAACATTCCTTTTGTGTTTTGCTGAATTCAATTTAGTAGCATTTTCTAGAGGATAATTGTGTCTTTGTTCAGAAAGTTTACTGGTCAGTAACATCTCTTTCTTAGGAAGTTCTTGTTAGGTTTTGGTAGCAGGGTTATTCTGGCAACATAAAACAAGTTGAGAAGTGAGTATAAACATAAACACCGAGGTGATTTTGACAGAGCATCATATTGGACATCTAATTCGATTTTGCGTTTTAATGGTTACATTGAATATCTTAATATTCTGTGGTGTATATACACAACGGAATACTATTCACCCATAAAAATAAAAAAATCATGTCTTTTGCAGCAACAGGCATTGGAGTTCATTCCATTGGAGTGAAACTCATTATCTTAAGTGAAATAAGCCAGATACAGGAAGACAAATATTCCATGTTTTCACTCATACGTGAGTTTCTACAAAGGTGTACACACGGACATAGAGAATGGAATGATAGATACTGGAGACTCAGAAGGGTGGGAGGGATGGCTGATGAGAAATTACTTAATGTGTACAATGTAATGGAGACCCTAAATCCCTGACTTGACCAATACATATGTAACAAAATTGCCCTCATACTCCATAAATTTATATAAACAATAGAGAAAGAATATCCCAATTTTCAAAAGTATGTTAAGATTGTTTTGTGTTAGGGAATGAAGACTTTATAGTTAGAAAGTAACATGTTTTCTAATAAAAATATACTTGAAATCTGTCTGAAACATGGTGATTTACCTAAAAGCATGCCATGGATTGCTTTTTAATATGCAAGCCCTAATATGTAAGCTTTCTGAAAAGAATAATATTTGATTGATAGGAGGATAGACAGTGAGAGGATTTGATGACACAGGAGATCGTGGACTTTGCTACTGTGAACCCAGAACCCATCCCAGTGTACTTTCCATTCCAGCACCTGCGCTACCAAGTAGATCAGGAGCTAGCATTTTTTTTTTTTTTTTTTTTTTTTTTTTTTTTTTTTTTGAGACGGAGTCTCGCTCTGTAGCCCGGGCTGGAGTGCAGTGGCCGGATCTCAGCTCACTGCAAGCTCCGCCTCCCGGGTTTACGCCATTCTCCTGCCCCAGCCTCCCGAGTAGCTGGGACTACAGGCGCCCGCCACCGCGCCCGGCTAGTTTTTTGTATATTTTAGTAGAGACGGGGTTTCACCGGGTTAGCCAGGATGGTCTCGATCTCCTGACCTCGTGATCCGCCCGTCTCGGCCTCCCAAAGTTCTGGGATTATAGGCTTGAGCCACCGCGCCCGGCCCCAGGAGCTAGCATTTTAGGTTCCCTAATTCACGTTGTCTTGTGGCAAATGTATATCTAGACCTTTTTTGATCCAAAATGGATATTTAGGAGCCTGGAAATCAGAATATTTATTAAGGGGTAAATAAATAGGGGATATATAAAACTATAATATATATATAAATATTCTTCTGAAATATATATATATATACACACACACATATCAGAAGTGTAGACAGTGTAGAAGCAAGCCAATTGGAATTTTTGAATGAAGACAGCATAGTGAGATTCTGTATCACTTAATGATGGAAAATGTTTCATTCTTCTTTACTGCACTCTGAATAAATCATACATGATTCATGAATAGGACCAGTATTTGAAGTTTTCAAAAACTGTGAAAAAGGGAACAAGAGAAATGATCATGTAATTTAATCACTTATATTCCATATTTTAATTATTTTATTCATAAAATAGATCATATTTGAACACCTGCTATGAGCCAGTTTCTGTGCTGGTATTTTTAAGACACACACACATATACAAACAGAAACAAAAACAAAATTCCATTTTAGGTTTCTGTGAAGGAAGCTCTTGAGCAAACTTGCTATGTATCATTTCTACATTCATAATAGGATCCAATAAAAGAGCTTTATAAGAGATAAGGGTGGACAGAACTATAAAGGTTTGATGTGGAGGCATATGTCCATAAGCTTTAATCACTTTATCATTACACTAAAATGTAGGACTTTTATTAACTATTCAATTTAATATAATTGTATTTTATGTAGTACAAACTTAAAAATATATATACATATAATTTTCAGTCTTTCAGATCATACACAAACAAAAGTTAAAACAAACACCTGTTTGTAGCATTGTGCTAGGCAGTGGAGTGAAAACTATGACATATTAAATAAAAATTTCTAGCGTTAAAACACTAAAGACTCAAAAAATACACATTGAACATACACTAGAATACGACTCCTTAAGTGATGTACTAGTTGTCATAGTTTGATAATATAAAGTATCTCACACCTTTTCCCTCTTCCTGAATTTTGTTTGTTCTTTTCTATTCACATTTACCTGTGTATTTGTTTCCATGAATCAGATTGAGAGGTGACTGTCACTCTGAAAAGAGTTCTAGTACTTTCTATCAGAAGTTACTACCTTGAGATACAGCATTTCAAAATAATATAAATGTGAGAAAATAGATCTTTACATTCTTGCACTTACATTCTCTTTTCTTTCTATTCTCTATCCCTGGCCTTAAAATGTGCTCAGATCATTTTAGTTCTTGAAATTACTTTCTTCTTAGGAAAACAAAGAGTGTTCTTTAAAAAATCTCCAGAACATGCTGGCACTTGCTTTCTCCTTACAATTTATTCCACTTACTGCCCCAAATCTTTAGAGTACTGTATATTTAATGCTTTCATGTTTCTACCCTCATTCATTCATTGACACGTGTGAATTTTGTTCTAGCCATTTTGTTGAAACTCTTCTCTTGAAGTACAATGATCTATTTTATTTATGACATCAGTAACAAGTGGCATAAATCATATTCACCCTGTAGAAAGTAGATTAAAAGGAAAAAATGAAAGAAAGAGATTAGGAAAGAAGGAAGGAAAAAGAAAGAAAGAAAAAGAAGGAGAGAAGGAGAGAAAGAGAGAGAGAGAGAGAAAGCTAGCCAGTTGCAAAACTGAAGAGTAGATTGGGATTAAAATGTATTCTCACATGATCTTTCTTCATGCTGTGGCAGAGTGTCTCCTAACATATTACAATTTCCTTGCAACTTTCAAATAGAAGAGAATAAAAAACTATCATTCCTGATAGCTACTGCAATAATATGCAGTATATATGGTTCAACTCAGATTGTGTACGTGTTTCTGAATAAATCACTGTGGACAGGGTCACAACTTTAGGACTGAAGACCAAGATGAAGTAATTCCTTCTTTAATCGCATGAACTGATCAGAATTACTGTAGAATGTGAGAGCTGTAGGTCACCAAAGAAGCCAATTTATAATGGAAAATTTGATGTCTCATATTCCTAAGAGCCAAGCTAATAGCCTCCTCATAGCCTCATCTCCTCTCTCTGTCCAATATTCACACCATTGACCAAATTTACCTTTTCCTAAACATCTTGTTGTTTTCTGTGAGAAACTGATTTTTAGGGTTGTTGCTGTCTTGACTGCTCCATTTTTTTTTTCTTTTTCGAAGAGTTTTTCCTTGTATGCTGTATATATTGTTTTGACCTATGTTTTCTCTCTTGTTTCTTTTACCTTTTTTTTTTTTTTTTTGAGATGGAGTCTCTCTCTGTCGCCCAGGATGGAGTGCAGTGGTGCAGTCTCGGCAACTTCTGCTTCCAGGGTTCAAGCAATCCTCCTGCCTCAGTCTCCGTATTAGCTGGGATTACAGGCACCTGCCACAACTCCCGTCTAATTTCTGTAGTTTTAGTAGAGATGGGGTTTCACCATGTTGGTCAGGCTGGTCTGAAACTCCTGACTTCAAGTGATCTGCCCGTCTCAGCCTCCCAAAGTTCTGGGATTACAGGCATGAGCCACTGCACCAGGTCTTTTGTCTCTTTATCTAGTCCCAGCTATTCAGGAGGCTGAGGCAGGAGAATCGCTTGAACCTCAGAGGTGGAGGCTGCAGTGAGCTGAGACTGCATGACTTCACTCCAACTTGGGTGACAGAGCGAGACTCCATCTCAAAAATAAATAAATAAATAAAGATCTTATCTACCCCACATTTCTGTTATCAACTCAATGCAACTTCACTGGCAAATTTTAGCACATTTTAGTCTTTATTTACCAAGAACTAGACCTCTTCATTTAAAAGTCTAGTAGGCTCTTCAAACCTAGAATGACTAAAGGAAAATTCAGTGTCTTCCTCGCCTAATGTCTTCCTGTCTCTTCTCGTTTTCTTATTTCATTGAGTAACATTTCCTAACACTCAGTAAGAAATTTTCAAGCCATTTTAGGAATGTTCCTCCTTTATTTTGTAGGCATTAGCATTCACTTCCACATCTGGTACAGTGGAGAAAGATTAATTTTGTCTGGGAAAGATATATGAGCTTTGTCATAGAATAATAAATAGTTCTTAAAACATACGAAAGTCAAATGTGACAAGCAGACTGGGAAGGTGCGAGATATTCTAAGAAAACTAATCAGCATGAATAAAGATGTTGAATTATTTGTTATGTTAAAAAAATCACTTCATGTGACAGGCATAGGCTGCATGTGGTTGAGGAGACTTGCAGGTAATAATTTCAGTTTTTGTTTTTCTGAGAAAGTGTGTCTTCTTCATTTCACTGAATTCTAGATGGTTGAATTGTATAGAATTCTAGATTGTTGGTCTTTTTCAACACTTAAAAAATTTTTAATACAATATTCTTTTGTGAAAAATAAACAGGGTTTGTTTGTTTGTTTTGCAACTGGGCAACTAGCCTATGTTGCCCAGGCTAGTCTTGAACTGCTGGACTCAAGCAATCTTTCTGCCTCGGCCTTCCAAAGTGCTGAGATTACATGTGTGGGCTACCATGCCTGGCCAATTTTAACACTTTCAGTATTTCACTCCATTTCCTTCCAACTTCTCAGATCCCTTTTGTTCTTGAAATGGCTTTGCTGGTATGGTTTATAAGGAGAAGTTGGTAGTAATTCTTATCTTGTTCTTCCACAGGTGAAGTATTTTTTGCCCTTTGGTTTCTGTCAAGATTTTACCTTGCCTTTGGCTTTCTGCAGTTTAAATATGATATCTGTGTGTGTTGTTTTTAATTTGTTTTGTGTTTATCCAGATTGCTGTTTTCTGAGTTTCTTAGACCTGTGGTTTGATGTCTGTCATTAATGTTGGAAAATTCATGGCCATCATTACTTCAAGTATTTTCAGTGCTTTATGTTCTCTTTCTTCTTCTGGTATCCTGGTATTCTAGTATACCTTTTGAAATAGTCCCACATATCTTTGATGATCAGGTTTTCGTTTTGGTTTTCATTATTTTTCCCCCATCTTTGCATTTCAGCATGGAAAGTTTCTATTGATCTGTCTTCAACTTTATGGATTCTTTCATCTGTGTCGAATCTACTATGAAGCCCATCAAAAACATTTCTTATATCTGTTACAATGTTTTTTATTTTGGCCATTTCTTTTTTGCATTATTTTGTTTGCTTGCTTTTTAGAGTTTCCATCTCTTTGCTTATTTTACCCATCTGTTCTTATAGGTTGTCTACTTTCTTTACTATATTTCTTAACATATTAATCGCAGTTATTTTACATTGTCTGTTTGAGAATTCCAATATCCGTGCTATATCTGAGTCTTGGTGTGATTTTTGTTTGTTTGTTTCTTCAGCTTGTGTTTTGTGTTGACTTTTGACATGTCTTGTATTTTTTTGTGGAATGGTGGATATGTGGTGTTGAATATTAAGAACTGAGATAAACAGGTCTTTCAGTGTGAGGATTTATGTTACTCTTGTTAAGAGTTGGCTGTTCGTTTTTCATGTTTGCTGTAAATAGGTGCTGTAATGTGACTGTAGTTGCCGTAGGTTTCAAATTCCTCTGTTCTTGTTTTTGTCTTCTATCCTGACTGGGCTTCCCTAAGCACTCCTTCTCAGAGAGAGTCTCTCATACAGGTCTTTCAGCTGTTATCCACTGTTATTATACTGGATCCCTGGTGGCCTGATCGTAAGATGTGGGGAATAGAAGTAATCTGTAATCTTACAATCAAATATAAGTCTTTTAATGGGTCTTTTTGTCAGGGCCAACCAAACCCTGTGATGTTCATAAGTGTTTCTCTGGTGGTATAGGTGTTTCCGGCTGCAGTGCTCCTAATGTATTTCCTTGAAACCCTGACCCTAGACTGTGTCTCTCACTTAGGTGAGACAGAAAAGCTAGAAGGAGGTGGAATGTGATGATTTTTCTTTCCTCCAGTTAGAACAGGGTCTGGCAAAGTGTTTTCCCCTTGAGAGTAGGTGTTTGTTATGAAGTAGGTACTGGGAGTGTATATAACAATGATTATACTTCTCCTCCCCTTGCCCGAGATAATCATGGATTTTGTATCAGTTATTCATCATGAAATTTTGATTCCTAGAAGTAAAACCTATAAAATTATAGGAGACCCCTAAGAATGTGTCCCCCAGAAGTTTCTCACTCTCAAGCTAGTCTATACCCAGTCTCCAGCAATTCATCTAAATTAACACTTAAGGAACTCTATCAGTTTATTGTGCCAGCAGCTTCTGCTCTAGTAGGCATTATGTATGATTCTCTGGATGTGTTTGTCTTTCTTAAATTTTGGTGGAGCAATTTGTCCTGCAATTTCGGTTCTCTGATGGGTCAAAAAAGATGGCTGATTTTAAGCTTGTCCAGCCTTTTCTTGTTGTATGGATGGGAATTGTGCTTTCAAGCCTTTTTTATGTAGAAGATGAAACTGGAAGTCAGCAATTTAATTTGACATTTTCAATGATCAAGGCCAAGAGAAGCACTTTCTAACTCCTTTGCACCATTTTAGTACCTATAATATATTATTAAAAGAGGACCTGTCTTAGATCTCCTATGCCTAGAGTAGTAGTTGACCTACGTTTTAGTGATTTATATGTGCTGTATTTTTTTCTTTTAGATATTTTCGAAGAAAATGAAACTAAGGGAAAAATTTATCACAGGATGCTCATAAAAGGATAAATGAAAAGTGTTTTTAGGAGATATTTCCTAAATCTACACGATTTATAAAATAAACCTACATAATAAATTACTACTAAGTTGATACCATTTCTGTAGAATTAATATAATCTGAGTATTACTTTCTATAAATCCTAATACCATATAAAAAGAAAATACCAGAAACTTAGAGTGGGTGCATGTGCATCAGAATCACCTACAGATCTTGTTCATTCCAGAGTGGATTCTCAGCCCAAGTTCCCAGAGATTCTGACTTAGTAAATTGGGATAAACTAGAGAATCTACCGCTTTATTTAAGAAGCTCTCTATATGAGTATAATACAGGTGACCCACTCTTTAAGAAATTGTACCTTAGAGAAAGGGATTCCTGTATGTTTCTGTCGGTTGTCTCATTTGGGTTTTAGACATATGTTGGATTAGGGCTAATTCATACTTGAGTTTTATAACAGGAATGTGAATTTCCAATATTCTATGCTGTTGGTTACATAACCATATACTTTTGAGACAAGAAATATGGAAGGCAGAGCAGTGTTCTTGTCGTGAATGTTGCAGAGCCTGAATGTGTGAGCAACTGGAGGATCCTCCCCCTTCTGCAAGGGGGTGGATCAAAAGAAGGCTTGATATAGTCAGGGCACATTTTTTCCCTTTAACATTTCCCTTATATTTGTATTTGTGAACTCATTTAAAATATCCAATATCTGCACTATCTTATATGTTTCCTAAGATAAATGACTTTGTCCTGAAACATCATAAGGGTAAATGTTACTTTTGTCTTTAACATAAATTGCTTTGCTTGAGGGCTGAATAAAATAAAAAAAGAAATGAAAATGTAGGCATAGGAGGGAATTCATTATCATAAATTCAGTTCTCATAAACAATTGATGTTACAAAACTTGAGCTAATGGAGGAAAGCCTCTTTTTTATGGGGAATGGATTTTACATTGAAATTGTAGGAGGCAGTATGTTTTCATGGGAAAAAAAGCATTGGGCTCTAGAGTTACACACTCACACATAAATTTTGGCTCTGATAATTAAGGCATTAGCTGCTTAGTGTTTTGTGTCTTAATGTCTTTGTGCTTCATTTTGTCATTTTTACATAGATAATAATGTACTTTACAGGGCACTGTGAGATTAGTATTTTTATTAACCAAGAAGGAAAGAAAGATGGGAAAAGAGATAGACACTGGGGGAGAGAGAGAAAGGCTTTATTCTCCATCATCCATTTCCGTGTCTCCTTTAAATTGTGTATGGTGATCTTTGGGACTAGGCATGAAAGGAAAAATATTTAAAAAAATAAAAAATAAATAGTATGCTGAACTTTTCTATTTTTTATTTAAAAGCAAAAATATAATCTTTAGAAACGTAATTTAGATATTATCAAGAATGAAGTATAGTATTAGGTTGGTGCAAAAGTAATTGCAATTTTGCCATCATTTTTAATGACAAAAACTGAGATTACTTTTGCACCAGCCTAATAGTATCTCATGGAAAAAATCTATAACTATGCAAGATTTATAAAACAATTCTCCATATCTTACAAGAGCCAATGAGTCCTATTTCTTTAGGGGAAAAAAAAAAAAGTACTAGTAGTAAAATTCTACAATTGAAGTCAGAATACTGGACTTCCTTTTTAGAGATGAACATCTTAAATTGCAAGCTGACATTCCTATGAGTGGTATTACCTTGAGGAGATCTCCTATGTTGATGAGGTTTCCTGTGCTTTGTTTAGTTGTATGACAGACCTATAAGAAGTGAACAATAATTTTAGGTTAAGAAATCTTCTACCTTATTTTGACATTATTTTCCGGATTTTATATATGAGATAACTAAAACGCAGAGAAATTCAATGACTCATCAGAACTTCAGAGGAGATGACAAAAACTAGCTTCTTTCCCCCGCCCCCCCCCCCCCCCCCCCCGCCACAGTGCTTAGGCATGTGAAGCAGCGGCATGGTATCATATAAAAAGCACTGTTTTAGAACCAGACAGTACTAGTGAAAAATTTCAGTTCCTTCATTTCTTAGCTCTGAAGTCTTATACAAGTTAGACTCCTTGAATCTCAATTTCCTCACCTTTAAAATAGTAAAAAAGCATACCTAGCTTGTGACTTTTTGCAAAGGTGGAAAGTAATTTACATTAATTATCTGACATGTAGAGAGTGTTTAATAACTTGTAGCTGTACTCATCAGAGTCAAAGAAGCTACAGGTAAAATCAGATTAAATGTCTTCCTGGTTGGCTGGAAGGATGGCTCATTGCCTTAGCAAGAATTTGCTTTCAAATAAGAGTATTTAGTCAAACTTGCTTCAGAAAAAATTAAAGCTATCTAAAAGATGCTGAGATGTCTTCTGGAACATGATGTTTCCAGCAGGACAGAATTTTTACTGCTTTATTGCCTAGGAGTGTGCTTGGTATATTTAAATAATGCTCAATAATTATTGTTAACTAAATAAATATGGGTCTTCAATAGTATTTTTCAACCTGTTTTCATTATCATCCTCCTAAGGAGTGATGTTAGATGTCCTTTCCTAATTATCTCCCTCCTTATGAAACTAAATACTGATAAATATGATTTTTTTTCAGGTAGGCTTGAGCCTTGGAGTGCCAAAATTATTGCAAAATTTAAGATTTTATTGCCGTCTCCCTTCTAAGAACCAATTGTTCCCTTGGAAGTGATATTACCACCTTTGAGAATTCATGGGCTAGAGGGACTAAAATAAGAAACAAAAGAGCACTTGCTTCCTCTACCCTCTCTCTCAATATCCTTTAATTCCTAGTTTTCTCTAAACAACTATTTATTTGTTGAGACAGCCTGTTGCCCAGGCTGGAGTGCATGGTACAATCTTGGCTTACTGCAACCTACGCCTCCTGGGTTCAAGTGATTCTTGTGCCTCAGCCTTCTGAGTGGCCGGGATTACAGGTGCATGCCACCACACCTGGCTAATTTTTGTATTTTTTGGTAGAGATGGAGTTTCACCATTATGGCCAGGCTGGCCTTGAATTCCTGACCTCAAGTGATCTGCCTGCCTTGGTCTCCCAAAACGCTGGGATTACAGGTGTAAGCCACCACGCCTGGCTAAACAGCCACTCTATTCCTCTCTCTGAACATACATCTTCTCTTTTATACTAGCCCCTTGGCTCCAATCTTAGCTTTATATCACTTTATAGCACAAATTTTTAAGAGACATATCAGTCTCCCTGTTCCAATTCCAAATTTCTAGAATTTTAGAGGCTGAGATTTTGTTTGGTGTTTTTCCTTCAACTCAGTCAACTAGGGATACATGCTGTTCACATGCTGTTCCTTGATAGTTTACTTTGTCACTATCTCTGTCTCTACAGACTGTTTTCTTTTTCCTTAGCCAGCTGTCACTTTACCCAGATTCATTGTGTTTCACTCATAATGTGTTTGGGTGTGGGTAGCAGAGTCCTCCACTAGTTGTATTAGTCTGTTCTCACATTGCTCTAAAGAACTACCAGAGACTGGGTAATTTATAATGAAAAGAGGTTTAATTGACTCATAGTTTCACAAGCTGTACAAGAGGCATGGCTGGGAGGACTCAGGAGACTCACAAACATGGTGAAAGCAAAGAGGAAGGAGACACAACTTACATGGCTGGAGAAGGAGGAAGAGAGAGAGCAGGAGGAGGTGCTGCACGCTTTTAAACAACCAGATCTTATGAGAACTGCCTATCATGAGAACAGCAAGGGGAAAATCCGCCCCCATGATCCAGTCACCTCCCACTAAGCCCCTCCTTCAACACTGGGGATTATGATTCAGACGTAAGATATGGACAGGGACACAAATCCAAATCATATCACTAGTCCTGTTGCTTCAGATGACCAACCACTATAGTTCCTATCATTATCCAAGAGAGAGCTAATTAGACTTCACTGCTTTTTCTAAAACTCCAATAAATAAACCTGAGAGAGTTCCAGAGGACACTATATGGATGGTCCTACTAAAAACAAAAGACGGAATCCTTTTTGTTTGGCTATAGGCAGAATTATCACGTTTTTTAGGACTGCAATATTTAGGTCTTAGTTTTCATTTTAAGAAAACATATTGATCTATGTTTACAACAGTTTTTGGTTGGTACTCTGCTTACCTTCTGGAGACTACACCCTTTCTCTTTTCAGTCTCTAGACTTATAACCATATTAAAGCATTAAAAGTGTCATGTTTAAATGTTGCAGCAGAAACATTACCAGCTAGTCCAATGATTCATGGGAAATTTTGAGTTTGTTATAAACAGCTTCATAAAAAAGCAGTGCCAGTTCTTCCCCAAATATAATAATGTAGCTTTTATAGAGAGACCTGTTATACATGATACTCACTTTTGTATGAGCAGCCATGTGAAGATGTATACTTTCATTCTAAGTAGAGCATTTTATTATAACCGTCCACAAATGTTGTGCATGATGGCTCAGATTCCAGTTTCCAATGAAGTACATAAATAGTAGTATTTTATGAGTAGCTGAGACTCATCCTTCAAGATGCCTCATGTGGTGTAAGCCATTCTGAACATTTTACTCATAACCAATAGGCTATCCCTTTTTGGATAATGACAACTAGGGAAAAGTGCAGGAGTTGTACATTATTGCTTTAATAAGACACATAAAGGACTGTGGCAAGACTACTTATGTTCTAAATTTAAAACACAAGCTTTGAAAGAATTTTTGAGAAAGAATCATAGTGGAGGTTTATTCTGCCATCTTTCTTACCTGCCAGCTCCCAGGAGACATATAGAAATCTGAAAATGACTGCCAGTCTTTTCAATTAATGAGTAGACTTAATTTCTGCATCATATTTTAAAAGTCATCATAGCCAGGCACAGTGGCTCATGCCTGTAATCCCAGCACTTTGGGAGGCTGAGGCGGGTGGATCATGAGGTCTAGAGATTGTGAGCATCCTGGCCAACATGGCGAAACCCTGTCTTTACTAAAAATATAAAAATTAGCTGGGCATGGTCGTGTGCACCTGTAGTCCCAGCTACTCGGGAGGCTGAGGCAGGAGAATCACTTGAACCTGGGAGGCAGAGATTGCAGTGAGCCGAGATTGCACCACTGCACTCCAGGCTGGCAACAGAGCAAGAGCTAGACTCCATCTCAAAAAAACAAAAAACAAAAAACAAAAAACAAAAAAAACACAAATTACTTAGTATTTTCTAATTCTACTATGAAGGACTAGAGTAGATTGCCCCATCCCTTGAATCTGGACTGACTTTGTGGCTTGCTTCGGACAATAGAACATTATAGAAGTAAAGATGTATAAGTTCTGGGTCTGGGATTTGAAGAGATACTGCACACTTCAACTTATGCTCTTAGCATATCTATTACCATATGAATAAGCCCACACTAGCCTGCTAGAAGATAAGAAGCCACGGAACAGAGACAAGCCATTCCAGCTGAGGCTTGCCTGCTGACCTGGCAGCTGGCCTTAAACTCATGAGAGACATATGAGTGAGCCGGATGATACCAAAACAAACACTGCCTAACTAAATCCTGCTTAAATTTAAACCCGCGGAAACATGAGCTAAATACATGGTTGCTGTTTTAAGCTACTATGTTTGGGGGTAGTTTGGTTTAGTAGAGGCTATCTGATACAACTCCTTTTGGTAAGGGTCTTCCTAGATTATTGGGTCTTTATCCATTTAGCTGATATCTTGGCATACACCATAAATTAGTTTAGCATATATTTTTGGTTATGGATGTTTTGCAGGCACTTACAACACCATTTTTACAGAAATGTGCAGATGTTGTTGATAATCAGTGATTTACCTTTCCTGTATTTCAAATTCATTTCTAGGGTCTATCCTAAATTTTCTTATCCATTGTCAACATCTGTAATCTGATGATTATCTAAGTTAGATCAATCAATAGCTGCATCCTACAAGAAATACTCATGAGCTGGAAACGTCCACTACCATGTTCTGCTTCGACAGTGCTGTCTCTGCTTCTACCAGCAATACTATTAACCTGCATAAACTCCACGTATTACTTCACTGACCACATCACCCTTTATGATAACAGTAATTATTATTTATATTAATGGATTTTTAGTTTGCTCAGGTTGACTTTTAGGAGGCCACTCAAAAATATATGTTCAGTCTGATGAAATTACCAACACATAGTGATTTCTGAATGAAACTATAACAGGATGACTATGTGTTACATTTTAGTGTCTCAACAGCCTCAACATTCCAACACTGAGAACCCTTACTTATATTTTTTTTCCTGGTTTCACAGATAACAAACTGTTCTACGTATGGAATGTCCATGTCTATTTCTCTTACATTTTTTCTTCTTGCCCTGGCCCACGATAACTCCAAACTCCACACAGTGTCCTTCTGTAAACCTAATATTGATGCTTGTTTAAGAAATTAGAATATGAAATGAGAGATGTTCTAAACTTCTGCCAACTCTTGTAATGACAATAATCATTTGCCAACTAGGAAGGGCACAATTTTGAAAATTGACCCTAGAAACTTTTTTTTCCCTCGAACACTCATAAATAATTTAACTAGTTTGATCATTAAGGCCTCATCTTCACCAGGTTGAGAAAACAGGGAAACTTAAGTGGTTTTGAGGAGATAGGTTTGAAAATATTACTGTTAGATGTTACTTCTATACTTATTTAAAAACTGTGGTGATGGGACACAAAGGATAGAAAAATCATTAGCAGCATGTGCTTATCCACAGAGAATAAAATGTTATTCAAACATGAATCAAGTCCTATAGTATCAAAAGATACTATTTTGCATCTATAGGACTGCTGCTGTGCTGGCATGGGTATATGACTGCTTTCTTTATTTTCTTTTTCTCTCTCTCTCTCTTTTTTTTTTTTTTTTTAAACAGAGTTTCACTCTGTCTCCCAGGCTGGAGTGCAGTGGCCCAATCTGGACTCACTGCAAACTCTACCTCCTGTGTTCAAGCTATTCTCATGCCCCAGCCAACCAAGTAACTGGGATTACAGGTTTGTGATACCATGTCTGGGTAATTTTTGTATTTTTATTAGAGACAGGGTTTCACCATGTTGGCCAGGCTGGTCTTGAACTCCTGGCCTCAAGTGATTCACCCGCCTTGGCCTCCCAAAGTGCTGGGATTACAGGCCTGAGCCACAGCACTTGGCCTCATGACTGCTTTCTATATCGTCAGTCACCTGACTGATGCATTGAGTTTATCCTGATGCATTCTGTTATCTTTTCTTCCATTGTGACTTCCAAGTAGTGACCTTCAAAGCTGCATTAGTCTGTTCTCACTCTGCTAATAAAGACATACCCAAGACTGGGTAGTTTATAAAGAAAAAAGGTTTAATTGGCTCACAGTTCAGCATGGGTGGGGAGGCCTCAGGAAACTTACAATCATGGTGGAAGGGGAAGCAAACACGTCCTTCTTCACATGGCGGCAGCAAGGAGAAGTGCCAAGCAAAAGGTGAAAAAGCTCCTTATAAAGCCATCAGATCTCATGAGAACTCGTTATCACAAGAACAGCATGAGGGTAACTGTCCTATGATTAAATTACCTCCCACTAATTCCCTCTGATAACATATGAGGATTATGGGAACTAGAATTCAAGATGAGATTTGGGTGGGGACACAGCCAAACCATATCACCAGCTTACATTTGTCTTCTGAGTTGTGCCAATGGTGTCCACTTTCCCAGCTCCTAGACTTTCTAGGTCGTGGCTCTGTCTTTGCTTCATATTTACCTTTCATGTTAGATGACAACCATTTCTAAGCTAGTACATCTCAGATTTGATGTGTATCTAATGTCCTAACAGTAGATGACCTCATGATTAAATCCCAATAAGCAGATACTACTACTTCTAGGTTCAGTATCCTGGGTGCCTGTTCCAGGATGTGGAGTCTTTCTTTCCTAGCCTTTCTTTCTGTCTAGGCTTTTCTTTATAATTCCTTATGTCCTTTCTTATGCTTTATGGCTAGGATTGTTCATTGGTTCCCAAATATACTCAAAAATCCCAGTGGCATTTCCTCTGGAACCCAAACCATTTAGGTGGGTCATAACATTTATCAAGCTCCTTCAAGCTGTTTTCTTGATCACATTACCTCTGGTGGTTACCCAACATTTATTCTCTAACCTAGAATTTTTTGGAATCAAGATAAGGTTACTCAAGGAATTGGGGCAAGATGGCCAACTAGAAGCAGCTGTGGTTCATGGCACTCACAGAGAGGCACCCAGATTCATAAGGCAAGTTCTTAGAGACCTTCCAAAAGACTTAGACTCCCACAAAATAATATTGGGAGACTTTAACACCCCACTAACAATATTAGACAGATTGAAGAGACAGAAATTTAACAAAGGTATTCAAGACCTAAACTTAGCTCTGGATTATGTGGACCTGATAAATATCTACAGAACTCTCCACACAAAAATAACAGAATATACATTCTTCTCATCTCCACATGGCACTTACTCTAAAATTGATCACATAATCAAATGTAAAACATGCCTCAGCAAATGCAAGAAAACTGAAATAACAACAGTCTCTTGAACCACAGAGCAATCAAATTAGAACTCAAGATTAAGAAATTCACTCAAAACTATATAACTACATGGAAACTGAACAATGCTTCTGAATGATTCTTGGGTAAATAATGAAATTAAGGCAGAAATCAATAAGTTATTTTAAACTAATGAGAACAAAGATACAACGTACCAGAATCTCTGGGATGCAGCTAAAGCAGTGTTAAGGGGAAAATTTATAGCACTAAAATGCCCATATAAAAGAGCTACAAAGATTCCAAGTTAGCAACCTAATATCACAACTACAATAACTTGAGAACTAATAGCAAACAAACCCCAAAGCTAGCAGAAGATAAGAAATAATCAAGGTCAGAGTTGAACTCAAGGAGATAGAGACATGAAAAACTCTTCAAAACAAATCAGTGAATCCAGTAAGTAATTTTTTGAAAAGTAATGAAATAGATCATTAACTAGATTAATAAAGAAGAAAAGAGAGAAGATTCAAATAAACACAATTAGAAGTGGTAACAGGGATAACACCATTGACCCCGCAGAAATATAAACAACCATCAGAGACTACTATAAACACCTCTATATACATAAACTAGAAAATCTACAAGAAATGGATAAATTCCTGGACAAATACTCCCCTCCAAGACTGTACCAGGAAGAAATTGGACTGAATAGGCCAATAGTGAGTTCTGAAATTGAGGCAGTAATACATAGACTACTAACCAAAACACATCCATAACCAGACAGATTCACAGCTGAATTCTACCAGAGATACAAAGAAGAACTAGCATCATTCCAACTGAAACTATTTCAAAATATTGAAAAGGAGGGACTCCTCCCTAACTCATTCTATGAGGCCAGCACCATCCTGATACCAAAACCTGGCAGAGATACGACAAAGAAAACTTCAGGCCAATACCTTTGATGAACATTGATGCAAAAATCCTCAACAAAATAATGGTAAACTGAATCCAGCAGCACATCAAAAAGCTCATCCACCACAATCAAGTAGACTTTGTCACTGAGATGCAAGGATGGTTCCACATATGCAAATCAATAAATGTGATTCATCGCATAAACAGAAAGGCAAAAAAAACACAGGATTATCTCAATAGATACAGAAAAGGGCTTCAATAAGATTCAACCTCCTTTCATGTTAAAAACTTTCAATAAACTAGGTATTGATGGAACCTACCTCAAAATAATAAGAGCCATATACGACAAACCCACAGTCAATATCATATTGAATGGGCAAAACCTGGAAGCATTCCCCTTGAAAACTGGCACAAGGCAAGTTTGCCCTCTCTTACCACTCCTACTCAACATAGTATTGGAAGTTCTGGCCAGGGAAATCAGGGAAAGAAAGAAAGCATATTCGGATAGGAAGAGAGGAAGTCAAATTATCTTTCTTTGCAGATTACATGATCCTATATCTAGAAAACCCCATTGTCTCAGACCAAAAGTGTCTTAAGCTGATATGCAACTTCAGCAAAGTCTCAGGATACAAAATCAAAGTGCAAAAATCACTAGCATTTCTATCACCAACAGCAGGCAACCCTAGAGGCAAATCATGAATAAACTCCCATTCACAATTGCCACAAAAATTATAAAATAACTAGGAATACAGCAAACAAGGGAAGTTAAGAATGTCTTCAAGGACACTTACAAACCAGTGCTCAAAGATATCAGAGCGGGCACAAACAAATAGAAAAATATTCCCAGCTCATGGATAGAAAGAATAAATATTATAAAAATGGCCATACTTCCCAACGCAATTGATAGAGCCAGTGCTATTCCCATTAAACTACCATTGGCGTTCTTCACAGAATTAGAAAAAGCTATTTTAAAAGTCGTGTGGAACCAAAAAGCTCGAATAGCAAAGACAATCCTAAGCAAAAAGAACAAAGCTGTGTGGGAAAGAGAGTTTCTGGGGTTCCAGTTGAGTTGGTCTCCCCGTGTGAGATACCCATGGGAAGCCATGGGTGACCTCTGAGGAGAAAAGTCTCCTTATTGCCTTCATGTCTTTATGCCTGGAGATCATAACTGCTCAGCGGCATTCCACAGGTTGCTCAGGGAGATAACACTCCCTTGAAGCAGTGGAGTATAATCAAACATCTTGGAGCTCCTCCTGAAACCTCCTCCCACCCATTTCAGTCCCAATAAGTTAAAAATCTTAAGTAGTTTAGACACACCTTTGCTCAAGGAAATTCACAGAAACCGCCACTGCTATACATCTTACCGAATGACTCACAAGTTCTCCTTCACTGATTAATCCTTTTCCTCGTCCCTTCCTCCCCCTCCCATCTGCCCTAAGAACAAAGAGCTTCTAAACCAATAAATTGCGTGGAGCCCAAGAGTTCTGGGCCGTGAGCAAGCCTCCGACGCTCTGGTCCCCTGGATCCGCCTTTTAAACGCTTATTCTGTTTCTAACTCCTTTGTCTCCGCTGAACTCGGGGTACCTGCTGGGTGGTGTGGGACTGGTTTCCACAAGAAGCTCTACCATCCTGGCCAATACGGTGAAACCCCATCTCTATTAAAAATACAAAAATTAGCAGGGCCCGGTGGCACCCTAGCTACTCTGGAGGCTGAGGCAGCAGAATCGCTTGAACCCGGGAGGCCGAGCTTGCAGTGAGTCCAGATGGTGCCACTGCACTCCAGCCTGGTGACATAGCAAGACGCATGTCTCAAAAAAAAAAAAAAAAAAAAAAAAAAAAAGAAGAAGAACAAAGCTGGAGACATGGAGACCTCACTGTACCTGACTTCAAACTATACTACAAGATGGCAGTAACCAAAACAGCATTGTGCTAGTACAAGAACAAATAGACAAATGGAATGGAATGGTGAACCCAGAAATAATACCATACACCTACAACCACCTGATCTTTGACAATCCCGACAAAAAGAAGCAATGGGGAAAAGATTCCCTGTTTAGTAAATGATACTGGGAGTACTGGCTAGTCATATGCAGAAAATTGAAACTGGACCTTTCCCTCAGATCATACACAAAAGTCAACTGAATATTGATTAAATATTTAAATATAGAACACATAATTATAAAACCCTTAGAAGAAAACCTAGGCAATACCATTCAGGACATAAGCACAGACAAAGATTTCATGAACAAGATGATAAAAGCAATCCAACAAAAGCAAAAACTGAGAAATGGGATCTAGTTAAACTAAACAACTTCTGCACACACACCAAAAAACAATCAACAGAGTAAACAACCTACAGAATGAGAGAAAATTTTTACAATCTATACATCTGACAAAGGTCTAATATCCAGCATCTATAAGAAATGTAAACAAATTTACAAGAAATAACTCCATTAAAAAGTGGGCAAAGGACATGAACAGAAACTTCTCAAAAGAAGACATACACGCAGCCAACAAACATGAAATAAAGCTCAACATCACTGACCATCAGAAGTGCGTATCAAAACCACAATGAGATACCATCTCACACCAGTCAGAATGGCTATTACTAAAAAGCCAAAAAACAACAGATGTAATATAAACATTGAATTGAATTAAGAAGGAAAATGGAGGAGTTATTCAAGGTATATTTATTACTTCCTATTGTCTGTTCTATCAAATGGAGAAAAAGGAATGCTTTCACACTGTTGGTGGGATTGTAAATTAGTGCAACCATTGTGGAAGACAGTGTGACGATTCCTCAAAGACCCTAAATACAGGAATGCTGTCTGTTCCAGCAATGAGATTGCTGGGTATATACCCAAAATAACATAAACCATTCTGTTTTAAAGATACATGCACACATATGTTCACTATTCACAATAGCGAAGATATGGACTTAACCTAAATGCCCATCAATGGGCACTGGATAAAAACAGTGGTCCATATACACCATGGAATGCTGCCATAAAAAGAAACCACATTATGTTCTTTGCAGGGACATGGAGCTGGAGACCATTATCCTTAGCAAATTAACACAGGAACAGAAAAACAAATACCGTAAGTTCTTACTTATAAGGGGGAGCTGAATGATGAGAACACACGGATGCCAGGGAGAGCACAACACGCACTGAGGGCTGTCAAAGGGGTGGGTGGGTTGGGAAGAGGAAGAGCACCAGCAAGAATAGCTAATGAATGCTGGGGTTAATACCTGGTTGATGGGATGATCTGTGCAGCAAACCACCATGGCGCACGTTTACCTATGTAACGAATCTTCACATCCTGCCCATGTACCTCTGAAATTAAAATAAAAGTTGGAAATAACTTTTAAAAAAATGTTACTTTACTCACTTGGCCACAAAATTATTGATTTTGCTTATAGATTCCTGCGATTGTGACCAAAATTGATCAAGTAATGATGACCTTCCCTTAGAAACAGATATAGAATCTCTCCAAGATGATCCTACCACTTGACTTCTGGGTTGTTGTAATTTGGATAGGTGCCTTCCTTTTCTTCCCCTCCCTCCCCTTTTACATTTCACAATAGCTTAGGTTTGTATCACAGATGACTTTGGTTGACTTGAAGTCTAACGTAGGTATCTAAATATTCCCATCTGAGATATTTTGGCTACATTTGAATAGTAACTTACTTTGATTTCCAGCTTCTAATTTATCCTGTAATTTTGTTTTAAATGACTTGTTACCAAGGCATATCTCTGATTAGTAGCTATTAACTTTCTATTCACATTTTATAATAGTATATCAACAGACTAGGAGGTAAATTTTGTTTTGCTTGATTCTATGTATTTGACGGAATGAATGCTTCTAAATGCCTTTGTTAATCATAAAGTTAAATGATTAAGAAAAGCCACTCAGGGATAGTTTTTTAAAAGCTACTAAAATTACTGCCGCTTTATTTCATCATGCTTTTCTTTTCTTGTTCAGTAGAAAACACTGAATAGTAGAAAAGGAATAAATAACATGTTTTTGGACTCTAAATTATGCTTGCAAAATGTATTTATTTAAAGAGAGGAAGGTAAAGATTTTGACCATAAATCTTTCTCTGGACTTCAAGATTGAGTTTTTTTCTATATAAGCAGTAATAAAATGACCATTGAAAATTTTCAAAGCAAGAGAACTGATGGTAAAATGAAATGAAGTCGTTTCTAAATGAAAATCTAAATCTGGTTAAACTTGAGAATATATATTTGTTGAAGATTTCTTTTTCACCTCCACTGAATCCCCAGTTCCTACCTAGAGAAATGCTATGCACATAGGATAAATGAAGTAAATATTCATTGAAGGAATAAATGACCAGGCTCATCACATAAGAAAACAATTATTATACTCAAATATTAAAGTCAATAAATACAATGAATTGAATTAAGAAGCAAAACAGAGGACTTATTCTGGATACATTTACCTACTTCCTATTGTCTATTCTATCAAACTCATCTGTATTTAGACAGTTGTTGCTTAAAGATTAGTAACAAGTACATTGCAAATCAAAAACCTGTTTGGTAATGTGGATTAATTTTTGGCAACATTTTTGCTTCTGTTTTTTATTTTACTAACATGGGCAACAGCAAAGACATTTAAAATGAGAAGGTTTTGTCATTACAAGCTCTTTGATGAAAGAATAAAAGGGATACATGTGTAGATGTCATTTGCTTTCAAAATAATGATTCCCGGTTTTTAACTAGGGTAAGATCATGTACCTCAAGCTGATTTCATGTTGCGTTATCTTTCCATTTATTTACAATGTTAGAATAAGAAACTCTAGGCATTTGGAGGGTATTATAACTATCCACTGCTATTTAGTTTCCTTCTACTTCCAAGTACTTGGGAGGGAGAGGGGGTTCAAATTTCCTTGCCCTGTGAGGCAATGTTACGAGCACTGGCCAAGAAATGATAGTGTAATTCAAATTTCCTTGCCCTGTAAGGCTATATTACTAGCATTGACCAAGAAATGATAGTGTAATTTGAATATGTCACTTCCAGATGGAAATATAAAATGTTGGTATAAATTTATCCATACTCTTCATGCTGTCATGATAACCACTGCATTGCAAATGCTGGAAGCTCCATCTCGCTGGAGTGGGGATGTAAGAAGCAGAGACTTGCACTGAAACTGTAAGGATATAGAGTAAACATACGAATTTATTGGTTCAAACTCTGTAATTTGAGACTTGTTCATTAATGCAGCATGAAATAGCCTATCCTGACTAACAAATAATGACAGCTGCTTGTTTAGTTTACTCTCCCCTTGCTGAGTTCTATATGATAATCTTAGTAGATGGAAATAAAGATTTTGAATGAATCAGAATACCTCTTCATGATAAAAAGTAACATAGAGCAGGTGGTACTAACGTAAAACTGGTAATATGATGGTGGATTTAACTCCAAATGCATTAGCGATATTCTTAAATATGAATAAATTACTTACTTCAATTTAAGGATAGAAATTCTCAGGCAGGACAAAAATCAAACACCCAACATACACCAATTACAAAAGGAACACCTTAACTTTAAGCATACCTAAAGATAGAAAGTAAATGATTTGGAAAGTATAGTCTATGAAAATTGGAAAAAGGGAATGTGAGGCAAAAAATCATTATAGATAGATAAAGATGGATAGCCAAGTTACCAGCACTGAGGGAAAAAAATAGACAAATATAAAATTATAACACATGACTTAGTAATTGATATTAATAGAAATAAAAATAAGAAATGACATTGAAGATTTAAAGATCATAATGAACAAATTTGACTTTCTGATATATACAAAACAATATACCCAACAATTTCAAAATGCACATTCTTCTCTAGTGGCACATAGGACACTTAAAAACATTGACTGTAGGATGAGCCAAAAAGAAAATCTCAAAATTTGTGAATGTGGGTTCATTGATTGTAAAAAGTGTACCACGGTGGTGTGAAATAATGAGAATGAGGGAGGCTGTACATGTCTAGGGGCAAGGACTACATGGGAACTCTTTCTCCTTTTAATTTTGCTGTGAACATAAAACTGCTCTGAAAATAATGTCTGTTCAAGGAAAGTTATTTAGAAAATAAAACGGATATTTTGTCTGCTCGCAGTGCAGTTGACCTAGAAATAAATAACAAACCCCCCCAAACTAAAAGATTTCCAAATGTTTGAACATCAAGTAATACACTTCTCAATAAACTATGAATTAGGATGTTAGAAAATAGTAGATATTAGAAAACATTTTGAGCTAGATAATAAAATGTTGACATATGAAATATACAAAGCATAGCTAAAACCATGCTTAGACAAAGGATTATAGCATTAAATGCATATGTGAGAAAAAAAGAAAATTTGAAAAGTACTCATCCAAGTGGCCATCTTAAGCAGTTTGATTAAGAACAGCAAATTACACCAAGTGAGAGTATAATCGAATAAAAAAAATAAAGAGAAGAGCAGAAATTAATGAAAAAGTAGTGTACAGAGCTAGAAGTCAGTTCTTTGAAAAAACATAAATTTTAAAAAATCAATACATATTAGATGTATATATCATATATTTTTAGTGTATATGTGGTAATTTGATACATTCATATAATCAAATCAAGGTAACTGGGATATCTATCACTTATCTTTGCTCTAGGAACATTTGAATTATTCTCTTCTAGCTATTTTGAAATGCACAGTCGATTCATGTTAACTATAGTCATTAAATTAATCAATTGAACATGAGGTCTTTCAGATAATACTAATTAATAAATTAACAAAAATAGAAAAAGGGAACAGCAGGTCTCGGTGGCTAACGTCTGTAATCCCAGCAGTTTGGGAGGCCGAGGTAGGCGAATCACCTAAGCCCAGGAGTTTGAGACCAGCCTGGGAAACATAGCAAAAGCCCGTCTCTACAAAAAATATAAAAAGTTAGCCCGGCATGCACACCTGTGGTCCCAGCTGCTCAGGAGGCTGAGGTGGGAGGAATGCTTGAGCCTGGGAGGTAGAGGTTGTAGTCCCCTGAGATTGCACACCACTGTACTCCAGCCTGGGCAATAGAGCCCAACTTTATCTTAAAAAAAAAAAAGGTAACAAGTAACTAAAATGAGATTTAATAAAAAGCTATCACTGTAGACATTATGGAAAAATGAGCAAGAGTTTTGTACAGGTTCTTTACAAAAGGGAGTAATCAAATTCTAATAAACGTGGAAACGTGTCCAAATTTTAGGAAAACAAAATACTGTATTACTGTACACACACCATTAAGACATACACAAAAAGTAATAAGCATAGTATAGTATGTGTGGTCAAGGACAAGGAAAAACTGGAACTCTCGTAACCTGCTAGAATGAGTAAAAACTGATACAATAATTGTGGAAAACTCTTTAACCAGGTGTTCTAAATCTTAAAATATGCATACTCTATATTAATCAGTAATGCTACTACTGGGTATGTATCTTATAAAAGTGTGTTCACATGTGCACCAAAAGACATTAAAGAATGCTTTTAGTGGTATTATTTACAACAGCAACAAACTGGAATAACCTAAATATGCATCTGCAGTAAAATGGCTAAAATACTATGATGCATGTACTTAATAGAGTATTATGTAGTAGTAAAAAATTCACTGCAATGGTTTACTATGCCACAATGAATCTCACAACATAATGGCAAGTGAAAGAAACCTGAGAAAGAGGATATTCTGTATAATTTTTTTGTATAAAACTCAAAAACAGGCAACACGAATCTGTTTTTTTTATGTTTAATAAGTTAATGTTGGGAAAGAATGCAAATATAATAACTGAAAGAGGGCACAACTGGAGTTAAGTACAGTTAAGATGTATATAATTCTATTTGTATGTTTAAATATATATATTTATAACAGTAAAAATAAGTATATTCATATATTAGTAATTGTAATTTGACAAGATTTGAAAATCAGAAATAATAGTTTAATTTTCACTAAATGCTTTTTGACATTTATTTTCTATATACAGTATATTTTCTTTATCACTCAAAACATTTGGAATCTTGTAAAAATTTCAATTCTATTGTAATTATCCTTATGTTTTTATAAGAATATGTATGTTAAATTTTTAACATCAAGAATGAAGCAATTTCTAGTCTTTTCATTTGTAATGTAATAATATTTTTATTTTTTATTTCTTCTTTGATTTTAGGATTTGCTTCTACAATCTGATGTTTCAAACATATTTTTATAATATTTTATATTAATATTGTTTCATTTAATGCTTATGTGCATTTACATTTATTTTAAAATCACAATTACGTTGGTGATTTAGGTCTAACTGTATACTACACTGAGTTCATTGTACACTTAATCTTTTATTTCATAAGTTCTTTCTTTATATATTGGAGCTTTTCTTTTGACCAGTGTAACTTTTCTTGTACTTTGAGCTTTTATATTTTTTTTCCTGTAGTTTAGGATGGAATCTTGTCTCTTAACAATATACAGAGCAACTAGATTTTATTTCATGTATGTAGTTTTCTAAGTTTTGTGGAAGAGAAAAGTAGGACCTGCTTGGTTCCTGTTTCTCATAATCTTTAGTGCTCAATCCCTGGATGCTTGTAGAATTTTTTTTCGTCTTTGATGTTAAAAATTTGCCTCCATTTTGAATTTTAATTCATCTATTCTATTCTTAGATTTTTATTACTATATATTTTTTACTTATTTCCTTTTTTTCAGCCTTGTATCTAATTCTCTTTTGATTCCATTCTACTGTCTTATATAGCATCTGTAATTGGTCATTTCAGAGAAATAGTTTTCTTCCTTTTCTTCAGAATAATTATCAGAGACTTTGTGAAATTGTGTTTCCTGTTGTGAACTTTAAACATTTTGTTTGCAAAGTTCCAATCCTCTTATATAAAAAATTCTTTGTATAGTCCTTTTGTATTTTTAATTCATTCAATACTTTTTTCAAAGGCTTTTTTTAATTACTTGATAACACTGTGCTAGTTGATTGTGATACATTGATGAAAATGACATCTGTTTACCAAAACTTGAATAAGGGAATGTTCTTTCCAAAATGCTCTTTGCTTGTAAACAAATGTGTATTTTTACCTTGATTGCCATAGGTGTTTATTTGATTTCTATTTGAATATTTCTTCTCTTAGATCTTAAACTGGAAAATGATTATGTGTATATCCCTGGGTAAATATCTTGGTGTCTATGATTTCTTTAACTAGCACTGTTTTTTGCTCAGCAAGTCTCACTGTAAGAAAGAATGAAGTCTGTATCTGTTCAAGTATATTCTAGGAATCAGGCACCAAGACAAGGGTGCAAGTTCAAGAGATTTCTTGAGGGTAATGCCTATGAAAGATAATGGGCAGACAGACCAGGAATAAGGCTAGGAAAGTCTTTAGTAGGTAATGCAAGTTGGATACCCATGAAGGTAGATAGAATGAAGGAGCGTTGGGTAGAAAGAAACTCATATTGCAGCCTATCTAAGAACTCTGATGCAAAGTCCATTTTTCAGCATGAGGCAGAAAAGGCAAACTCTGAAACCTCTACTCTGCTCAGTCTTTGTCTGGGATCTTACAGAAAGAGCATAGGCTCTGCCCAAATGCTGTGATGGATCCCAGAGGCACTCCAGCTAGATAGAGACTGTCAGTTAACTGCACTCCTTGGGGCAGATTCTTTTTTGAATGGAGAGAACTGAGTGGCATTTTTATGTGGTTGCCCCAGTCCACCCCTTGTACTATGCAGAAGTACTTATCCGTGCGCATTCAGGAAACAGCTCTGCCATGGCTCCTGTGGGCTTTCTTAGAGAAGGAAAACTTAGAAGAGGAAGGTTTTGGGGATGGACAATAATCCCTGCTGTTTTAGTTAGTCTCAGGGTCACAAATGGTACTTAATATCTCCCTCCTCCACTGTCCTTTCCTGCTACCCTAAGATATTACTTCTGTAAGTCTTGGTGGCATACCCAGTGATATGACTCAAACTCTCATTCCTGTGATATTGATCTGCTGGTAAGCACACTCTCAGGCCAATGTTGCTGCACTTGCCCACTAATAGCCACACGTAGGCAAGGGAGAAGTTCTACACACATTTCCCCTTTCCTCTATTTTGTGACATTTATCTTACCTTTTGTTGATCAGCATCAATTATCTCTGCCTGATGGTGACTCTTATTCTTACATAGTTTTCCTGAACCCAAAAAAGTTTAAAATGACCTTATAGCAGCCAAAGCTTTCGGTTCAATAAAACCCTTGCTGCTACCTTTGAGGAGTGAACTTCTAATTCTGGAGACCTCAAGGTTATAAATAGATTACTGAAAGTCTCCCAGGTAAGTCATGGGGAGAGATGGTAAAAAGGGCTACTATTGCATCCTCCTTTTGTCCCCAGACTCATTTCTTCTTCCTAATGGGGACACAGAACTATAGGGAGATTATTGATTGAGTATACTGCAACCTGGGGGACAGCTCCCAAACCTTTTCAAGTATTGCCTCCATTATGCATTGAATGCTTGTGTCCCCCAAAATTCATATGTTGAAACTCTACTCCCTAATGTGATCATATTAGGAGATGGAGTCTTTGGTAGGTAATTAGGATTAGGTAAAGTCATGAGGGTGAAGTCCTCTTGAATGGGATTTGTGTCCTTGCATGAGTCCTAACAAAGCCGGCACTTTGACCTTCCCAACCTCCAGCATTGTAAAAAATAAATGTTTTTTGTTTAAGCCACCCAGCTCATGACATTTTGTTATAGCAGCCTGAGCTGAGAGCCATCAACTGACACTTCATCTACACCCTCAGCAAGCCATTTCTTTTCTACTAGACTGAGAGCTTCTGGTTGGTGTTGTATATAATCATAGGGCCACTCCCTCGGTCCCTTCACTGTAGAGTAGTTTGCTTGGTTTGATTCTGTATTGTGTGGGTGATATGGTTTGGATCTGTGTCTCTGCCCAAATCTCATATCAAATTGTAATCCCCAATGTTGGGGGTGGGGCCTGGTGGGAGGTGATTGGATCGTGGGGTGTATATTCTTCCATGAATCATTTCCCATCCCTTTGGTGCTGTTCTGATAGATTTATCATGAGATTTGGTCATTTAAAAGTGTGTGGCACTTCTCCCTTCACCCTCTCTTCCTTCTGCTCCAGCAAGGTAAGGAGTACCTGCTTCCCCTTCACCTTCTGCCATGATTGTAAGATTCCTGAGGCCTCCCTAGAAGCAGAAGCCATGCTTTCTGTATAGCCTATAGAACAGTGAGCCAATTAAACCTCTTTTGCTTATACATTATCCTATCTCAGATATTTGTTTATAGCAATGTGAGAACAGACTAATAGAGTGGGATTCCATGCCTGTGTGTCAGGCACTCAATAAGACCCCGCAGAGTGGTGCTATCTCTGTTTGCAGATAGGAGACTCTTACCCAGGATGGGGTTCTTTTCATGTTTGAATGAACCACTGGCCCTTTCAGTATGGAAGATACATAATATAGCCAACTTGTTATCAAGCTTATTGGTATCTTGACAACTACCTCCCTATCAGAGGCTTAGCATTGTATATTCAGGGGCAGGAATAACAAGACTGGGTTTAGAAAATCTATTCTGTTGAGCCCATGCACGGTCCTTGACTCTGCCACCAAAGCTACCTCAATTATGTGCCCATAGTGCTAGTTCTAGGGTGGTGGATAATGAAGGCTAGCTAACATCAGCTGACCCAATTATTTTCTGTAGTTGATAGGTTAGTGCCTATACTGTGGTAGGTGCTTTATGGTGGTCATTAACATGGGATATGAAAACCATCATGTATTGTGTCCACATCTAGTAATCCAGCAAGATACCTCTATTTCATTTTTCTTTTAGGTCTCTGACCAGCTGCCATTGCCTAAAAGTCCAAATGAATTTCACCTTAAGCCATTTCTTCCACAGAAGTGATCCACACAAAGTGGACCCAGAGACGTTGCATAAAACCTCAACCATTGGGAAGATTTTCCCTCACTACTGTCTTTCAAGGCTACCCGTTGGTGTAGTTTTAATATAGTCACTATCCATTTTTAGTTTGTGTCCACATACCAATCTGACTCATTTGTAAATCAGGTTTGGCCTCATTCTTTGTCTTCAAGGAAAAATTGTTCACATGAGACTTTTCATATAACCATAACTGTGAGCTTGTGCAATCATTGTGGGTGATATGGGGATTTAGCTTACCTACTCAGGCAGCTTAGTCATGTACTCTGACGCTACTAGGATTCTATCCTTTATATACCATTTCTATCTTATGATGGGCCACTGCCAGTTCTAACCAACTTTATGACTTTATGGTTTGCTAAAACTCACCTCAAAAAGGCGTCTCTTAGTTAAGTGTTACGTCTGTATTAGGACCCAGTAGCATATCAGGATCTGGTTCTTCAATAATGCGTACATTTCTGCTCCAGAGAGCATGCCCTTGTTTCAGAACTAAGGACCTTGTGATGATTTTTCTAATGGGGCTTCCTATAAACTCCATATTCTATCTTTTCTTCCATCTGGCTCCCAATATTCAAGGGTTTGATGGTTTTCAGGGTCAAAGAGACAGGGAACTTGCACCATAGGCTGGAATCGTGCCTGGGCCTTTTCCTGCTCCAAGTTCCACTCAAAATTAGCAGTGTTTCATGTTTATGGACTAGAATAATATTACTAAGCATGAAATGTGTTGTGTTGAAAACCTACAAAATCCTAAAAGGTTTAGTAGATGTTGGGATTTCTTTTATTTGCCTTTCTTTGTTTCTTTTCTTTTTTGGGGGATAGGATTTAGGGTAGGTAATGAAAGATGCAACTTATCTTTTATTTGAGGGAAGATGTTCAATGGTTGGAATGCCATTGACCACTGGAAACCTAATAACTTTACTAAATGGCAGGTCTTTGAGTCTTCATAGCATTTATGTTCCACCCTTTGGATATATAGTGTCCAACATGCTGACCAACATGATGTCACTGAAGTAATAGATCAATGTGATGTTCTGTGGACTGTCCAGATCACCCACATCTTTTTAGACTATATCATGACAGAGGGTAGCAGAGTTAAGATCCATAGAGTTAATAGATATTGTTGTCAATTTCATGTTAAAGCAAATTATTTTTCTGTTTTAATGAGGTTAGAAAAGTACATTCACAAAAAACTGCATACCATGTACCTGAGGCCCAAATTAATTTGTTTCAATATGATCTTTCATTTTAGAAAATTATGTTACACTATATGTATTAGAAGATAATGTGATCTACAGAGTCATGTGACCATCTAGCCTAGAAGCTTTAGATTGGCAAATTAAATGGAGATATGTAAGGAACCTTTTCCTGTGCACACTTTAGATCTTTAGGGGTGGTCCTAATTTGTACCATCTTCCCCTAAATGTGATATCTTGGCTTGCATGGGGAAAGGTGACTCCTTTTCAGAGGTTTCTTCTTCACCTTTTTTACTCTCATATCTGTTAAAACATAGGTGAAAGATCCAAATGAACAAATTCCTCCAACTGGATGAGTAGCCCTCAAACTAAGTGGACCCAGGCTCTATTTATTATCTGGACCTCACATACCCCATTCTAATGTGGGTGCCATAATGATTCTTTGGATGTTCAGGTATCAATGTCAACTAAGGTAGTATGTCCAACAGTCCTTGAAATATCTGGGCCAGTGGTTCTCCAAGTGTTTCCAGGGTCTGTAAAAAAAAGAAAAACTATTTTCACAATAATATGAAGGTATTACTTGCCTAAAGGAGTAGTGTATACCTGAAAAATACAGCTAATTATAGAATGGAATGAGTGAATAATGGATGCTGAGTAAGTAGACAAAAATATATGCTCTGCTCTCTATCCTTTTTGGACATGCATAGGAAACTTTCTGGAATGATATTAACAAAAGTTATTTTGGGGTCATGGTAATTATAAATATTTTTTTCTTCTTTCTGTGTATGATACAATTGCAATATTTCTTCAATTTCTTATGTAGCACTTAAAAGAAACAGTATTTTGTCTCTGAAGATCTGTTGAGAAGAACACTGCTTTTCATATACCTGTAAGTCCAAAGAGTAATAAAGCCAGACTATGAGAGTACCAATCAAATGAGACTTTTTCTCTTCCTTACCTCTAGTCTATTTTAACCTAAAACCAGAGGGCCCAGAAGGCAGCCTGAGATTGGGGGTTGGGAGTGGGAGGAGAGGAGCTATCTGTACAGGAAATAGAGAAAAGCCTATTCTATACCTCTTTCCAATGCAGATTTCCAACTAGGATAAGATCTGAGGAGGAGAAAGAGTTTAATTTCTACTCTTAATATTTCATTAGACTGGATAGACAGTTACCAAAGTGAGACTAATATGAGATTAAATAATTAAAGGAGTTTTCTTATTTGATAGTCATGTGATCTACTTGAGATTTCAAGGACATGGAAAAAACAGATTAGACCAGGTACTGGGGGAAAAAATGAAAGAGTTGATTTTTTGCTATAACTTTGTAAATTCCTACTGTTTTAATCTAGTAGTTACATTTGTGAAAGGGTAGAAATAAAGAATGAGCTTAGATGGTGTTGCAATTTACAAATAGGAAGGGTATAGAAGGACCAGTGTTGGAGAAATAAAGGTTTACTTTTGAATACGTTAAGTGTGAAATGCCTGCCAGAAATTTAAGTAAAAGTATAATATAGGCCATTAATTGCATGAATTTAGAGCTCAAAAGAGTGGACAAGGTTGGAGGTCAATATGAAGTAGCGTTGAGGCCAGTGTGTGGATTCACTTAGTTAGAACAAGAGTGAGGATTGAGTGAAGAGGACTGTTATAGTTTGTTGTTTCTGCCTAAATCTCTTTTTCAAATGTAAACTCCAATGTTGGAGGTGGGGCCTGGTGGGAGGTGATTGGCTTACGGTGGTGGAGCCCTCATGATTAGTTTATTACCATCCTTTTAGTAGTGTCGTCATTCTAGTAAGTGAGTTCTCATGAAATCTGGTTGTGTAAAAGTGTGTGGCACCTCCCTGATTGCTCTCATGCTGCTGCTTCCACCATGTGAAAAACTTGCTTCTCCTTCACCTTCCACCATGATTTTAAGCTCCCTGAGGCATCCTCAGAAGCAGATCCCTGTGCCATGCTTCCTGTACAGCTTACAAAACCATGAGCCACATAAACCTCTTTTCTTTATAAATTACCCAGTTTCAGGTATTTCTTTATAGCAATGCAATGCAAGAACGACCTAATGCATCAGCTTAGACCAAAGCAATGAAACCTCCCATTTAGAAATCAGAAGAAAGTGACTTAAGACACCTGAGATCTTCAGAGATAGTAGGATAATGAGTAAAGTTGGATATTATGTGTCAATAGAAAGGCAGAAAAATGTTGATAAATATGTCAATATTATTCAATATTTATCAAATATTGATAAATATGTCAAGAAGAAATTTGTAAATGATTCACTAGTGGCAACACAAAGATCATTAATGAAGATAACAGGAGAGGTTTAGGTGGAATGGTGGGAACAGGATTCAGGTTGGAGAAGTCTGAAGAACAAGTGAGACATGAGGAAAGGAAGAAAAAGCAATAGAATGTGAAGCCAACTCGAGAAGTTTGCCTGTGAAGAGGACTAGAGATATGCTAATAGCTAGAAAGATATACGAATTTGTGAATTTTGTTTAAGGAAGGAAAATAATGCATATTTAAGTATGCCATTATTTAGGGGTGAAGTAAAGTGGGAGAGTTTAAAGAAGCAAGAAAGAGGCAGGGCGCGGTGGCTCAAGCCTGTAATCTCAGCACTTTGGTAGGCCGCGGTGGGGGCATCACGAGGCGAGATTGAGACCATCCTTGCTAACACGGTGAAACCCTGTCTCTACTAAAAATACAAAAAATTAGACGGGCGTGGTGGCAGGCCCCTGTAGTCCCAGTCTCTCAGGAGACTGAGCCAGGAGAATGGTGTGAATCGGGGAGGTGGAGCTTGCAGTGAGACGAGATGGCGCCGTCGCAAAAAAAACAAAAACAAAAAAACAAAAAAACCCAAAAACAAACAAACAAAAAACAGCAAGGAAAAGGTTGGGTGCAGTGGCTCATGCCTGTAATCCCAGCACTTTAGGAGGCCGAGGTGGGCGGATCACCTGAGGTTGGGAGTTCGAGACCAGCCTGATCAATATGGAGAAACCCTGTCTGTACTAAAAATACAAAAATTAGCTGGGCGTGGTTGCGCATGCCTGTAATCCATCTACTCGGGGGCTAAGGCAGGAGAATCGCTTGAACCTGGGAGACCGAGGTTGCGGTGAGCCGAGATTGGGACATTGCATTCCAACCAGAGTGAAACTGCATCTCAAAAAAAAAAAAAAAAAAAAAAAAAAAAAAAGAAAGAAAAGGTATAGCTTATAGCGGCTTTTGAGCAGGCATGAGTTTATGGAACCAAGGATTCATGTGAAGATATTTTCTTTTGATAAAAGTATATTGATAAGAATATTATACCAAATTGAACAAAAGTAGCCACAGTATGAAGGATTCAGTACATGGCCAAATAACTTAATTCAAAATAGTTTAGAGTTATATTCCTTGAAGACAGAGGTTGGATGGGGTTTAAATTTTGTAAAGACGCCAATGGCTGTTAAAAGAGCTGAGATGGAGCTGCTCTTGAATTAAAAATAAAAATGTTTTAAATATATTATTACATCATAAACATTCCATGTCTCTACTTTTCCATCTAGAAGCAAGAATTCTTCAGTACTTTCCGAGCATCTACTGTGTATACTATCTTGTGTTCTGACCAATTGTGTATATTTATTTACAGAATAAAAACATGAGATTCAGAAACATTAAGCTACCCAAGGTCACAGGACTAAAAGGGGAGCCAAAAGGAACTAAAAATTCACATACGCATGATTCCAGTTTCCCTTCCACATAACAGGAATTTTGAAAATATAAATATACCATGATCAATAAACTGCCTTTTTCAGAATAAAATCCCTTGATATGTTTAGAGTAATTTTTAAAAATATGGAAATAGCACAGCTATCATGTATATCTTCAAAATTTATGTAACTGGAGACAGGAGTAAAAAAATCGTCTGCGAATATTCAGTATTTCTCACAAAATTTGCATTGATGCATTTTTTATTTTCCAGTGCCATTTCTCCTCCTAGTCACAGCCATCTGGTTTCCTTCCACATCTTGCTATCTCAGTAAAGCTAAAGGAACAAACTGATCTGCCGGGAGCAAATCAGTTTCTCATTATCTTTAATGTGAGAAGATGAGACTACTGACAGTGATCACAGTCTTTGTCTATTGCTATGGTTGAAAACTCATGTTTACGTAACAGAAAATGTTTTCATATAGAAGAGAAGCAATGGGCACTCACAACTATGGGATGCTGTGTCTTTACATGGAAACTGATTCATCTCAACAAATAAGCATAGCATTTCTCTATTTATAGGGCTGGCATGCCTCTTTCTGAGAACGTGGAAGAATTTGGAAAAAGTTCACATGTAAAAAATTTTTCAGAGTACTTGAAAAAAATCTGACAGAATGAAAAGGTAGGAAAATAAAAGCAAGGAGGGCAAAAACAAAGAAGTACGGTATACAAGGATAAAGAGATGAGCCCCACTCATCATTCATTCATTCATTCATTCCTACATTCATTCAGTCCTTACTGTACCAAGCACTGTTCGAGGTACTGTTGCTAGACAAGTGAATAAAAGAGATAAGGTTATTATTCTCATACAGTACACATACTGGATGAAGAGAGAATGAAATAAAAAAATGAAAAGACGCTAGTGGTAAGTATTGTGCGGAGAGTTAAAAAGGGGTGTTATGATTGAATGTGATTGGGTGGATTCTTTATTTTGGTGGTGAGGAAAGGTTTCTCTTAGGAGGTAACATTTAGATAAAGAATACATTGATAGGAATAATCCAGCTGTACACAAATGATATAGAAGAATGGTTCAGGCAGACGGAGGAGCCGGTGCAAAATTCTGAACAAATATTTGAGCTTGATATGGTAGAGAGTGATGGTACCCATAGCCTTGCAGATAGTGGGTAGAGGGGATGAGATAAAGTTAGAAAAATTGGAAGAGACCAGATCTCATGGGGTTCTGTAGGACAAGGTAAGATATCACCTTCAGAGTCTCTGTTCATTACAAACATGGGGGTGGTTTTAAGTAAAAGAGGAAAGTTACCTGATATACTTTGGGAACTCTATGGATGATGGGTTATTGAGAAGCAGGAATGTAAGCAAAAAGGACTGTAATAGTTTTGCTCACTTACCTGTCTTATATAGTGGCGTCGTATGTAAGTTTTACATATAAATTCTTTTAAAGGTTATACTGGAAAAAAAAAAAACCACACAGTTGAAAAGTCATAATTCTGATTTATATCAGCTTTATAAAAAGTTACCAAAACCATTGATCAGTGTACCCACATATATCCTGGCAGGTATTCCCATAGGTTGTCTTAGTTGTTTTCTGCAGCAGATATATAGATATTTGCTAAGTTGTTCTACAGTTCTCATACTTTTTTTACTGTTGCTCTTCATGTCTTCAAATCATTGTACTTCTTAACATTCATTATAAATTTTCATTTGTTCCTTTGCCTGAGGCTGTTAATGCTTTTAGTGATATAATTTTAAGATGTCAGCTTTCTTTCTGTTCCTTTCTGTGCAGTACATACTGTACAGCCTCAGGAAATGGTGCCCAGCTGTAAAAAGGTGTAGGCTATTACATTTTTGTAATTCTCAGTGAGACTTTCTATTTTATAAGAATGCCTACTGAGAAATGTCTTTGTTTAAGACACATGGACACCTGGAGTCTTAAAAAAACTTAAATTTGTAAACTAGAACTAGACAAATATGTGTTGGATATTGTTACAGTTAGATAACATTTTAAACAATAAAAGATATTGTAAAACTTCTTTTACCTTTATCCTTGACAATCAGCAAGCATGTAATCATTGCCTACTAGAATAAGCTAATGTTTACTAAATGCCCACTATATGCCAGGCACTGTTTTATAAACATTATCTTATTTCATTTTCCCAACAATTTGTTTCTAACCACTATTCTAAGCCCTATGTGCTAATTATGTGCTGGATGCTTTAAGACATTGAATTAATATCTGAAGTTGTTAGCCTTAATGAGGTCGTACTCCGTGAAGCAGACATATTACATTGCAATGTGGCAAATGCTATAATAGCTCTGTAGTGAGGATCTGGGTTTGAATTGAATCTGTTCCATTGTTACTTCAGGAATGTTTGGAAAAATAGAACTATAACCTGACAATATGGATGAGAGATTTGGGGTTTGGACCTAGGGTGGACAGAAATATTTGTGCATAGATGCTTATAGGAATAAGTGGAGCATTACACTGGGATGGCCTGGTTTGTGTTCTCTATGAAACCTTACGAATTGATGTGAGTCTTATGAAGTTGCGTGTTATCTGCAGGAGGAAAAAAATCTCTGCACTAACAAGGGACTTGATGAGACACAACGACCAGAAAGGGAGGTTCTGGGGGTCAAATGGCAAAGATAGCTGAACACACAAAGTCAGTTGGTACCCCCACCCTGAGCTAAAAACTAATATTAAGAATTGGAGAAAATATTTCTTGAAGGACTTAGTATAAGGCAGCACAACTATGTGTTATACCTTTTCCCCCTTCTTTATTAGAGGGTTAGAGAAGGAAGGGAAAATGGTGAATCACCCATACGCTATATGGAAAAAACAGTGTTTGTGATCAGAAATGTTCAGAAACTTTCCCTTTATTTCCCTGTAGAGAAGAAAGGGAAGGACGACTTTTGCCTGTCAAAGCATTCTACCACCCCTCTCAAGAAAAGTAAACATAGAAAACTTCCAGTTAATCATTCATGGATTTGAGAGAGTTTATATGAACACCCACAGGTCCACTCTGGAGTGGACCAGAACAGAGGTTGCTTATAGGAGTGACAACTATTCCAGGTAGAGGATGGAAGTGAAATAAAGAAATTTGATAATATCTAATTGGAGAATATAATGCCTAAACAACATGAGAAAGCATGTCGATGATGAAAATAGAGGACTTTTCCAACAGTGAGAACAGAGGGAGTAAAGTAGTGACAATATCAAGGAGCTACTTTTTAGAAAATTATAGTGGTTCATACCAGAGAAGAGGATAAGTGACAAATGAAAGGCTGGACCTGTGGAGAATGGCAACTGATAGGCCTTCTATGCTGTGTCAAAGATTTTGAATTTTATCATATAGAATAGTCTCCCTATAGATTTACTTCCTTGGGATTATTCTGACAGAAGTTTCGAGAGTAATTTAACCTAGAAACTGTTAACCTGGTGTCCAACAACTGGTAAAAGGCTTAATGATGGGACTCATGGATACATAATCCTTTCAAAATTGTAGGCAAAGTTTTCCATGTTAAGTGCATATGTACATTTTTTCTGGGAAAGCATCTATTAACTCTCATTAGGGAGAGCAGTTCTGTGATTCCAATAAAGGTCTAGACCCATATGTTTGGAGTTAGAGACCAGAGACCAGTTAGGTGGCTGTCAATGTAATCAAGGAAATAAATGACCAGGGCCTAAACAAACAACAAACAAACAAACAAACAAAAACAATAAGGAAAGAAAAGGAAAATAGGAAGCACATTTTGGAGAAGAGAGAGTTGGAAAGAAGCAGGTAAGAAATACTGGCTTTGACGTGCTGATTTGAAATTCTTTGAGATCTGCCATTGTAATAGGCAGTGGGCCCTTGTATATATCCCTCTGCAGTCTTTTTGAAACAGCTGGACTGGGACAACGTGTTTGCATTTTGGAGAATACACATAGCAAATGAAACCATGAAGTTGGGCATGCAAAAATAAGTGGTATAAATTATTTGACATTATATCCTGAGGTGTTTGTTAGCCAACTATATTATTTTCTTCTGCTTGCCCCTTAATAGTTGGCCATATTCCATGCCTTCTTTTCTTCCTTCTTTTATTGCTTTGCCTTTTCTGCTATGAAAATTCTTACTTTTATTTCAGGTTTCAACTTAAGACTTATTTCCTTTATGATGTTTCTTTCTTTCAATGTTGGTAAAGTCTGAATAAAGTACATTTTATTTTCTGGAGTGCCTTGGAATTTATTTCTTAGCTTCTTTCTTTGACAGTAGCTTTACTTTCTCACTTACATTTACATATGCTATGCAAAACTAAGCATGCATTTCTCTAAGTACTCATCCTTTAGTGATTTAGGAGATAGTATAGTTTTCCCAGAGTTTGAATCTGCAGAAAATTATTTGCCACAGTTTTGGACATCTATGAGTAAGTTTTGGGAGCCCATATAATACAGATTTATTATTTATTAATTTTGTTCATTATTATACCCTGACAACATCAAACTCACACTGTCAATAAATTTAAACAAAGGACTTGAAGGGAGAAAGCACACACATAAACTAAGGTTCAAGGACTCACATTCTTTCTATTGTGAGTTTTATAATCAACTGGGTGTTATCCTTATTTTCTTAGTTCAACATGACTGGGATTTTGATAACAATTGTATTGACGGTGTAGGTCAAATTAGGGAGTTTTGCTAGCTTATTATGTCTTCCAATCCATAAATATGGAATGTCTTGCTATTTATGTAGGTCTTTCAGCATACTAATTTTTCAATATATTTAATTTCTTTCAACAATGGTTTGTAGATTTCAGTGCACAAATCTTGTACTTCATTTTGCAGTTTCTAAAGTATTTTTGATACTATATAAATTGAATTAATTTCATTTTAGGATTTTTTTTGCTAGTATACAGAAATACAATTGATTTTTAAAATATTGCTCTTGCAATGTAGCTGAACTTGTTTATTAGCTCCATTATTTTTTGTATGCGTGCGTTTCTTAGGGATTTCAATGTGTAAGATTATCTTTGAGAGTAGAGATAGTATTATTCTTCATATGCAATTTAGATGTTTTACTTATTATTTTTCTTCCCTAATTTTTATATCAGAACTTTCAGTGCAATGTTGATTAGAAGTAGTTAGAACAGACATCCTTGTCTTGCTCCTGATTTTAAGAGGAGGGTTTTCAGTCTCATTATAAAGTATGATAACAATGGGTTTTTCGTAGACATCCTTTAGCAGATTGAGGAAGTTCCTTCATATTTCTAGTATTTAAATTGTTTTTTATCATGAAAATGTGTTGCATTTTGTTAAATGATTTTCCAAGTCTATTAAGATGATAATATGGATTATGTTCTTATATTAATATAATTGGTTTTCATATTTTGAAACAACTACACATACTTTAGAAAAATCCTACTTGGTTATATCCTTGTTGCATAATTATTTTTATATGTTGCTGAATAAGGATTTTCTAGTATTTTGTTCAATGTTTTAGTATCTGTATTCACAAATATTGAATACTGTTGTTTTATTTTCTCTTGAAATCTTTGTCTGGTTTTAGTATCAGGGTAACACTAGCTTCATCAAATGTTTTAGAAAGTATTTCCAGGTTTTCTTTTGTTTTTTTGTTTTTGTTTTTTTTTTTAATCTCATGAAGGATTGGTATTAAATATTTTAAAAACTTGGTAATACTCACTGGTAAGGCTATCTGATCTTGGATTTGTCTTTGTGGGATTTTTTTTTTTTTTTGATTACTAATTCAAACTCTTGTTTACTTGTTATATATCTATTCAGAGTATTTATTTCTTCTTGAGCAACTTTATGTAGTTTGTCTTTCTAGGAATTTGTCTGTTTCCTCTAGGTTATCTCGTTTGTTGGCGTATGATTTTTCATATTACCTTATAATCCTTTTATGTATGTTAGATTGGTGGTAATATCCCTTCCTCTCTATAATTCCTGATTTTAGCAATTTGAGGTTTTTTTCATTTGTTTGTTTGTTTGTTTGGTTTTTTTGGTATGTCTAGTTACAGGATGAACTTTTCAAAGAACCAAGTTTTGGCTTTCTTAATTTTTTCCATATGTTTTTCTATTCTCTATTTTATTTATATCTGCTCTAATCTTCCTTCTTTTTGAAAGTCATTTACAGCTATAACGTCTTCTCAAAGCATTGCTTCAGCCTCATCCCAATATTTTTAGTATATTTTATTTACCTTTTCATTCATCTCAAAGTATTTTCTCATTTCTTTTGTAATATGTCTTTGAACCATTGGTTATTTAGTAGCGTATTGTTTAATTTCCACATTCTTGTGATATTTCAAATTTTCTTCAGCTATTTTTTTTTCTATTTGTATTCTATTATAGGTCAGAGAACATATTTTGGATGATTTCAATGATTTTAAATGCATGAAGACTTGTTTTATGGTTTATAATATAGACTATCCTGGAGGATGTTTCTTGTGCACTTGAGTGGAATGTATATAATCTTCTGTGTTAATTGCAGTGTTTTACAGATTGCTGTTATGTGTAGTTGGTTTATAGCATTGTTGAAGTCTTTTCCTTATTTATCTCTGTCTATATGGATAATTCATATCCATAATGATCTAAATTCATCAAGACTTGTTTTATGGTTTATAATATAGACTATCCTGGCGAACGTTTCTTGTGTACTTGAGTGGAATGTATATAATCTTCTGTGTTGGTAGCAGTGTTTTCCAGATTTCTGTTACATCTAGTTAGTTTATAGCATAGTTGAAGTCTTCTTTTTTCTTTATCTCTGTCTATATGATCTGTATCCATTACAGGAAGTGAGTATTGTAATCTTCAACTATTATTATGGAATTATCTATTTCTCCCTTATATTCTGTCAGTTTTTACTTCATTATTTTCAGGCTAGGTAACTTAGTGAATATATGCTTAAACTTATTATCTCCTCATGGTGGATTAACCCCTTTATCAATATAAAATGTCCTTCCTATAGAAACAGTTTTTTAATTGAAGTCTATTTTGTCTGATATTAGTATAGCCATTCCAACTCTCTTGGTTACAGTTTATTTGGAATATCATTTTCTACCCTTTCAACCTATTTGTCTCTTTGAATCTAAGTTGTATCTCTTACAGCCACCATATCGTTATGTTATTATTTTTTATCCATTCTACCAACCTCTGCCTTTCGATTAGAATGCTTTGCATTTATTACTTTACAAATTTACTAAGGTATAATTGACAAATAACAATTGTATATATTTGAGGTATACAACTTGATGTTTTGAGATATCTACATATATACACACATGCACACGTATATGATGAAATGATTACCACAATCAAGTTAATTAGCATATTCATCACAGTTACCTTTTTGTGTGTATGTGATGAGAAGATTTAAAATTGACTCTTAGCAAATTTCAAGTATCCAGTGCAATTTTATTAACTCTAGCTGCCATGTGTTTGTTAGATCTCCAGAAATTATTCATTCTGTATAACTGAACATTTGTACCTTTTGACCAACATCTTTCCATTTCCCTCACCTCCAGCCCTGGCAGCCATCATTCTACTCTGCTTCTAAATGTTAGATGTTTTTCAATTCTACACATATGTGAGATCATTGAGAATCTGTTTTTCTGTGCCTGGCTTTTATCACTTAGCTTAATGTTCTCCAGGTTCATCCATGTTGTAAATAACAGAATTTCCTCATTTTTGAAGGATAAATAGTGTTCTATTGTGTGTGGTTGCGTTTGTATAATATTTATGCATTCATCTATTGATGGACACTTAAGTTGATTCCATGTCTTGGCTGCTGTGAATAATGTTGAAGTGAACATGGGAATGCAGGTATCTGTTTAACATACTTACTTCACTACATTTGGATAGGTATTCAGAAGTGGGACGGCTAGATCATGTGTTAGTTCTATTTTTAGTTTTTTGAAGGACCTCCATACTGTTTTCCATAATGACTGTACTAATTCAAATTCACACCACCACGTACAAAGTTTCCCTTTTCCCCACATTTTCGCCAACATTTATCTTCTGTCTTTTTTGATATACCCTTTCTATAAGATTTTGCCTCCTTGTTGTTTTAATTTACACTTCCCTGATGATTAGTGATCTTAACTGTTTTTTTCATATACATGTTAGTCATTCATATATTTTCTTTTGAGAAATGTCTGTTCCTGTCCTTTGCCCATTTTTCAATCAGATGATTTTTCTTGCTATTAAGTTTTTACAGTTTTTTATGTACTTCAGATATTGACCCCTTATAAGATTATGATTCACATTTTTTTCTCATTTTCTAAGTTGCTTATTCATTTTATATATTTTTTTCTTTGCTGTAAAGAACTTTTTTATGTGATGGAAAACCATTTGTATCCTACAACTGTATGAGGTTTATTAGTTCTAACAGTTTTTTTGGTGAAGTGTTTAGGAATTCTTTTCTGTATATAAAATTATGTCATATACAAAGAGATGATTTTACTTTTTTTTTTTTTTTTGATTTGGATGTCTTTTATTTCTCTTTCTTACCAAATTAGTCTGGCCAGGACTTCTAGTACAATACTGCATATAAGTAGCCAGAGTCAGCTTCTGTGTCATTTTCCTGATCTTAGGGGAAAAACTTTCAGCTTTTTACCATCGAATACAAAATTACATGTGTGTTTGTCATATATGCCTTCTATTATGTTGAGGTATATTTCTTCTGTATCTAATTTACTGAGTTTTTATCATGAAAGGATCTTAAATTCTGTTGAGTACTTTTTTCTGCATCTATTGAGATGATTATGTGATTGTTTTCGCTCATTGTGTCATTGTGCACCACCTTTATTGATTTATGTATGTTAAACCACTCTTGCTTTCCAGGGATAATTTTCACTTGATCATAGTGTATGATCCTTTTAATGTGCTGCTGAATTTGGTTTGTTAGTCTTTTTTTTGAAGATTTTTGCATCCATGTTCATCAGGGATACTGTCTTATAATTTTTGTATTGCAGTATTTGTTTGGCTTTGGTATCAGAGTAATGCTGGACTCACAAAATGAGTTTGGAAGTGTTCCCTCCTCTCCAATTTTTAAGAGTTTGAAGGACTGGAATCAATTATTTAAATATTTGATAGAATTAGCCTATAAAGGCATCAGTTCCTGGGATTTTCTTTGTTGAGAAGTTTTTGATTACAAATTCAGTCTCCTTACTCATTATCAGTCTGTTCAGATTTTCCATTTCTTCATGATTCAGTCTTAGTTGGTTTCTAGGAATTTATCCATTTCTCCTAGATTATCCAATTTGTTGTCACATAATTGTTCATAGTAATCTCATAATACTTTGTATTTCTGTGGTGTCAGTTGTAACGTCTTTCATAATTTTATTTCAGTTCCCTTTCTTTTTTTATTAGTCAAGGTAAAGGTTTGCCTACTTTATTTTCTAAAAAGAAACTCTTAGTTTCATTAATCTTTTCTATTATTTTTCTAGTCACTACTTCATTATTTCTGCTCTGATATTTATTATTTATTTTCTTCTGCTACCTTCGGGCTTAGTTTGTTCTTCTTTTTCTATTTTCTTGAGATGTAAAGTTAGGTTGTTTTTTGAGATCTCTTTTCTTTTTATATTTAGGCATTTGTCACTATAATCTTTCCTCTTATAACTGCTATTTTTGCATCTCACATTTTAGTGTATTGTGGTTTTCTGATCCTTTGCCTCAAGATATCTATTTATCTCTCTCCCTCCCTCCCTTTCCTTTTTTACAAATTGGTTCTTCAGAAGCCTGCTATTTAATTTCCATATATTTGTGAATTTTTCAAAATTATTCCACTTGTTGATTTCTGGTTTTATACCATTGTGGTTAGGAGAGATACTTGATACAATTTTAACCTTTTAAAATTTGTCAGCATTGGCTTAGTGTTCTGAAATATTTATCCTGAAAGTTATCCATGCATTTGAGAAGACTGTTCATTCTGCAGCTGTTGGGTAGAATCTCTACATATGTTCCGTTTTATTTGTTCATTAGTGTTGTTCAAGTCCACTGTTTTCTTATTAATTTTCTACAGGGATGATTTATTGATTTGTCAAAAGTACAGTATTAAAGTTCCCTTACTATTGTATTTCTGTCTGTTTTTTTTATGTTCTGTCAATATTTGCTTTATATATTTAAGTGCTCTGACAGTGGGTGCAGGGATAATTGAACCTTTTTCATTATAGAGACCTCCTTTGTCTCTCTTTACAGTTTTTGACTTAAGGTCTATTTTGTCTGACTTACACAAAGCCACTGCTGTTCTCTTTTGGCAACCATAAGCACAGGGTTTTTTTTTTATTTTTATTTATTTATTCTTTTAACAGAGTCTAACTCTGTTGCCCTGGCTGGAGCACAGTGGTGCCATTATCATTTACTGCAGCCTTGAGCTCTGAGCTCAAGCAATCCTACTTCAGCCTCCCAAGTAGCTGGGCCCACAGGTGCTCACCACCACACCTGGACAATTAATTTTTATTTATTTGGTAGAGATGAGGTATTGCTGTGTTGCCCAGTCTGGTCTTGAACTCCTGGGCTCAAGCAATCCTTGCTCTGCATGACACAGCAAGACTCCATCTCATAATAATAATAATAATAACAATAATAATTTTGTTTGTTAACTTTTATGTTGGATTTTAAAAGAATTTACTTGCTGCTCTTACAGTATTAGATTATGCTATATGGTTAAGTTTACCTTTACAGTGAGATTTTTACTTTCATAATTTTTCATGCTTTTATTCAGCATCAACTTGATAAGCTCCCTTTAGCATTTCTTGTAAGGCTAGTCTAATAGTGATGGACTTCCTCAGTTTTCTGTATCTGAAAAAGTCTTGATCTCACCTTCATTTTGGAAGGACAACTTTACCAGCTATAATATTTTTAGTTGAAGTTTTTTCCTTTTTAGCACTTTGAATATGTTATCTTACTCTCTTCTAGCTCTTCTAGTTTGGTGTTCTGTTTTTGTTTTTGTTTGGTTTTGTCAGCACTTTAAATATTTGATTTCACTCTCCCCTTGCTTACATGGGGACAGAAAAGTAAGATATGTAATTATCTTTGCTCCTCCCTGGGTGAGGTGTTTTATTCCCCAGGTTCTTTAAAATTATTTTATTTATCTTCAACTGTATGAAGTTTGAATGTTAAATGCCTAGGTACAGTTTTATGACATTTATCCTGATGGGTTTTCTCTGAAATTTCTGGATTTGTGGTTTGATATCTCCTGTCAACTTGGGGAAATGCTCAGCCATTTTTGCCTCAGATATTGCTCCTGTTCCTTTCACTTTTTGTTCTGTTTCTGGTATTCCCATTATGCTGGTTACACCTCTTGCAGTCGTCCCACAATTCTTGGATATTCTACGTTGTTGGGTTATTTCTCAATTTTTAAAATATTTGCTTTTAAGTTCTGCGAGTTTCTACTGTCATATACTCACGCTCAGAGAGTCTTTCCTCAGTCAAGTGTAGTCTACTAGTGAGCCCATCTTAGGCAATTTTCCTTTCTCTTATAGTGTTTCTGATCTCTAGCATTTCTTTTTGATTCTTTCTTAGAATTTACATTTCTGTGCTTAGATTATTGATTTCTTCTTGCATGTTGTCTACTTTTTTTCACAAAAGCCTTTAACATACCAATCATATGTTATAAAAATGATTTCTAATCTGATAATTCCAACATTTCTGCCATACCGCCTCTGGTTGTGATTCTTGTTCAGTCTTTTCAAACTGTATATTTTGCCTTTTATTTTTTATTTTTATTTATTTATTATTTTTTTTGAGACGGAGTCTCACTCAGTTGCCCAGGCTGGAGTGCAGTGGTGTGATCTCGGCTCACTGCAAGCTCCGCCTCCCGGGTTCACGCCATTCTCCTCCCTTAGCCTCCCAAGTAGCTGGGACTATAGGCACCCGCTGCCACGCCCGGCTCATTTTTTTTTTTTTTTTTTTTTTTTTGCATTTTTAGTAGAGACGGGGTTTCATCGTGTTAGCCAGGATGGTCTCGATCTCCTGACCTCATGATCCACCCGCCTCGGCCTCCCAAAGTGCTGGGATTACAGGCGTGAGCCACTGCGCCCGGCCTGCCTTTTAGTATGCCTTGAAAATTTTTGTTGAAAGAATTGATGTACTAGGTAAAAGAAACTGTGGTAAATAGACCTTCAGTGATATAATGATAAGGTGTGTATATGGGAGGGAAAACAATCATTAACCTTACTGTTTATTCAGTTTTTTGGTGACGTCTGTGTCCCTGGACTGCAAAAATTACTGGTGCTTTTTAGTCACTCCCCTGCACTTAAGTGGAACAGGAAGGCTTGAGGGGGCTGTAGGTGGGTATTTCCTTTCCTCCATGTGGAAAGCTATAGTCAGCTGGAGTTGGCTAGTTTAGGGTAGCCAGGTACGTTAGGCTAAAATAGTCTCTCCCGAGGGCAAGCCTTGTTAAGTAGGACAGAATGCTCAGGCATATTTTAAAATGGTTCCTTTTCTCCTCCCCTTGCCAGAAACATGAGCAGATTTTTCCTCATTCTTACTGTGAGGACCTCATAGAGTCCTGGAAGTACAACTCACACAAGTGTAAAAACTGCCTCAGGACTGGTTCCCTGGAGTTTTATCTCTTAAGCTTGTACACACTGAACTTTTAACAATTTGTCAATTACAATTCAAGTTTTCCTACCCCTCCACAGGTTCCCTTGGAGTTCTCTGCTGGTGGACTTCTGCTCTGGTAAGTTACGATTGTCTGTATCTGATTATCTGTTTATTCAATTTTGGGACAGAAGTTGACACTATGATCTCATTACTCTGAAGGATCTAAAAAGAGTTCGTGATTTTTCAGTTTGCTCAGCTTTGTACTTTTTAGAATAATGGGAGTAAAGACTTCAAACTCCTTAAATGCCAAACCAGAAACTGGATGTCTCCTGCTTTTTTTATTCTGGCAAACCTCTCCCTTGTCTTCAGCTTCTACAGTCCTTTAAACCTAAGGAAACCATTGATCCTATTACCTTGTCATTCTGATCCTTTTGATACTTGCTTTGTCTGCTGTGTTCAACTCAAAACACACAATCATAATACTCATTTCATTGCATTCATGTTAACTCCCTTCATCCTTCTCTTCTTTCTTTATGTTTACTTGACAAAACCACAACTCTAGTTAAAAGGAAATGTCTGCCTATTTCACATTTTTATACATGCAACTGAATGTGGCTGAAGAAAAATACACAACCACAATGAGCATTCTCAGTTTAAATTCATCACTATAAACCTCTAAGAGGTTCTTTTTAGGTCCCAGGCAATTGTTTCCTATTCTCTGGTTCATTGACTTTCCATCTTTTTTTGGAGAACTATTTTACAGTCACCCTTCATATTTCTTGTACTTTGTCTTAGGCAATTTAAGCTGCTATAACACATTACCATAAACTGGGTGGCTTAAACAACAAATATTGATTTCTTAGAGTTTTGGAGGCTGGGAAGTCCAAGATCAAGGTGCTGGCAGATCAAGTGTCTGGTGAAGGCCCACTTCCTGATTTACAGATAGCAGTCTTCCTCACTGTATCCTGACATGACAAGAGCAGAAAGACAAAAAGTTAACTCTCTCATATGTTTTTATAGGGGCACAAAATCCATTCACGAGGACTCCACTCCATTGATCTAATTATTTCCAAGAAGCCCACCTTCTAATACCGTCGCGTTAGGTGTTAAAATTGCAACATCTGGGCTGGGCGTGGTGGCTCACGCCTATAATACCAGCACTTTGCGAGGCTGAGGTGGGCGGATCATGAGGTCAAGAGATCGAGACTATCCTGGCCAATATGGTGAAACTGTGTCTCTACTAAAAATACAAAAAATTAGCTGGGCGTGGTGGCACACGCCTGTAGTCCCAGCCACTCGGGAGGCTGAGGCAGGAGAGTCACTTGAACCTGGGAGGTGGAGGTTACAGTGAGCTGAAATCACGCCAGTTCCTGGTGACAGAGCAAGACTCTGTCTCAAAAAAAAAAAAAAAAAAAAAATTCAACATCTGGATTTTGGGAGGGCACAAACATTCAGACCACAGCATATCTCCTTCCCAGTGCTCTCTCTAAGCAGATGACCTAGCTTCTTACTTCACTCAGAAGAGCACATCCACGTACCCAGCATTTGAACACATACTCTGCCTTCCTACCTATTATACTGTAGGTGAAAATACTTATGCTTGTATTTAAAATCAATCCCGCACTTGTGCACTGGGATCTAATTCCCTATTATATCCCAGCACATCAGTCCAGCAATTTTCCCCTTTGCTCCTAATATTTATATCAACTCTCTAGTATTGGATTGGTTCCATTAGTTTAAAAACACACTCTTGTTTCTGCGTGTTAAAAAGAACCTTCTGTTGACCTTACTATTTATGCCAGTTATTTCCTCTTAAGCTACAACCATCCAGGTTTTCTGTTCCTTAAATATGACGAGTAAATCTTTAACTGATTATTCTTCTATGACTTTCCTTCCTCTACATTGAAAAATATATTTGACTTTCTTACCATCTAGATCTCAACCTGAAAGTCATATCAGTAGAAAGGTGAATCATGACTTTCCAATGTAAAGTAGCATCTTTGCTAATCTAACACGAATCTCTGTTTTATTTACCTTGATTTATTCAGGAAATTTTTCACAATCTCAAATGTTGATTGTGTATTCATGTGTTGAACTGTCTTTTCCTTGTATAGCATAAATTCCACTCGAGTAGACATTTTGTCTTTCTGTCCTCGGCTATGAGTCTAGAAGAGTGTTTCTCAACTGTTTAATTATACTCATATGGCATTTTTAAGGTATTTTTTTCTTCATAAGCCTCACCTCATAAAATTTAATTACCACAGGTATATTATGGCTTTTTAGAGGGTTACAAATCCTGTAATATCAATGGAGTTTTCATTGTGCTGCTTCTCTGTCCCCCACGATCAATTTTGCCTGCTTGGGGTCCATATTGCCCCTGTGGAGCAGGTATAGTCTAGAAGAATGTCTGATATGTCCTTAGTGCTAAATTTACTTATATATATATGGACCATATATAACATATTTTATAGTTCATAGTTTATATACATAAGTTATGGGTGTGTATATGAGTATTTATTATATATAATGTATATGTAAAATTATATATATATAATTTATATATTTTATATGCATAAATTGGACACTAAAGACAGGTAAGGCATTCTAGACTACATATGCTCAATTTATATACACACACATATTTGAGAAGAAAATCCTCATTAAAAGCAAGTATATGATATGTAGAGGTTTATTCATTAAAGAATTATTGAACAATTACTGTGTATAAAGTATCAGAGTGTGATGTCAGAAATGCAAATACTGTTGGAGAAATGTACCCAAAGAACTTAAAATTTCGTGAGAGAATCATGCATATGAAACTAGTTATAATATAAGGTTGGATGAACTAAATGTGCAACAGAGACTTAAACAGTTCTGTGGGACTACAGGAAGAAGTAATTCACTCTGAAGGATAAGGAAAATCTTATGGAGGGAAAGGCAGATGAATAGTATTCCAACAGACACAAAAGGGGACATTTTTTGGAGAAGGTGGAGTCTTGAGGTCCTTAGACACTGGTTTGAGAAACTGCACAGCAAATGATCCTGGGAAAGAGAAGGGGGCGCGCTTTGTATGAGAAGGCTAGACTCTTCCTTTGAATATTACTCAGTTGGCATTAGTGAGTTTTTGAAAGTTAAACCACACAGATTCAAAAAATTTGAAGAAGAAATTATCACTCCAGTTTTTGTAGCCTCATTTAGAGTAAAAATATCTTGCTATTTAGCATTTCATATTTAGGCTTTCACATTGCCAGCAGATTAATTTACCTAAAATGCACATTCAATCATGCCAGTTTTCTGTTTAAAAGCATTCAGTAACTTTATAGCACATTCCAGATAAACTATTAGTTCCTGAGTTGAGGTTTTTGCTCTCCATGATCAATCACTTTCTTACAGCCTATTGAATCTTATTGCGTCACTCCATGCTTCAAAGTCTTCACCAGAAAATACTAATTTCTTACGATTTGCAACATGGAGCTTGCTAATTCCTATCTAATTTCCAGATATGATGGCTCTGGTAAGTTCTATTTTATGTAGAAAATCAATATTACCTTTTGGTCAAGTCTTTAATATAATTATTCTCCAAATAATAACTTTCCTAGCTAGAGGATCTTTTAGAACTACATCTGAAATTTGGAGCCAAGACTAGTGCTTATTCTATTATTTAGATTAAGGCTAAATCTAAGTCATTTGGATATCTTCTTTTGTGAAGGTCCTGTCAAGTCTTCTGCCAATGTTTCATGTTGTGTTTATGCTGTCTCCTTATTGCTTTTCTTTACCGCATGTATTTTTTTTTCTTCAACTTTTATTTTAAGTTCCAGGGTATATATATGCAGGATGTGAAGGTTTGTTACACAGGTAAATGTGTGCCTTGGTGGTTTGCTGCACAGATCAACCCATCACCTAGATATTCAGCCCAGCATCCATTAGCCATTCTTCCAGATGCATGTGTGTTTTTTTATTGTATGATTTCCTGTGTGTTCTTTATATGGTTTTATTGTTTTCATTTCTTTGAATTGGATTTACTGCTCTCTTATCTTGATTATTGAAATGGAAGCTTATATTATTGTCAGTGCTTCTTTTTTATAAACTATAGTCTCCCTTTGAGTACTCTTTTAGATGTATTACATAATATTTCATTTGCTATATTTTTATCATTCAATTAAAATATTTTTTACATTCTACTGAGATTATTTTTAACCCACACCTTATGTAGAAAGGTGTCATTTAAACTTATTTAGGAATTTTCTTTTTTTTTGACTTTTAAGTTCAGAGGTACAAGTGTAGGTTTGTTACATAAGTAAACTTGTGTCATAGGGGTTTATTGTGCAAATTATTTCACCACCCAGGTATTAAGCCTAGAACCCATTAGTTATTTTTCCTGACTGCCTCCCTCCTCCCACTCTCCACCTTCTGAAAGGCCCTAGTGTGTGTTGTTTCCTTCTATGTGTCCATGTGTCTCATTACTTAGCTCCCACTTATGATTGAGAACTTGTGGTACTTAGTTTTCTGTTCCTGTGTTAGTTTGCCATGGATAATGGCCTTCAGCTACATCCATGTTCCTGCAAAAAACAGGATCTCATTCTTTTTATGGCTGCATAGTATTCTGTGGTATATATGTACCACATTTTCTTTTTTAAACTTTTTAAAAATTATACTTTAACTTCTGGGATACATGTGCAGAACATGCAGGTTTGTTACATAGGTATACATGTGCCATGGTGGTTTGCTGCACCTATCAACCTGTCATCTAGGTTTTAAGCCCCACTTGCATTAGGTATTTGTCCTAATGCTCTCCCTCCCCTTACTCCCCACTCCCCTACAGGCCCTGGTGTATGATATTCCCTTCCCGTGTCCATGTGTTCTCATTGTTCAACTCCCATCTTTGAGTGAGAACATGTGGTGTTTGGTTTTCTGTTCCTGTGTTAGTTTGCTGAGAATGATGGTTTCCAGCTTCATCCATGTCCCTGCAAGGGACAAGATCTCTTTCTTAATGGCTATATAGTATTCCATGGTGTATAAGTGCCATAATTTCTTTATCCAGTCTATCATTGATGGGCATTTGGGTTGGTTCCAAGTCTTTGCTATTGTAAAAAGTGTTTCAAAAAACATACTTGTGCACGTGTCTTTATAGTAGAATGATTTATAATCCTTTGGGTACATATCCAGTAATGGGATTGCTGGGTCAAATGGTATATCTGGTTCTACATCCTTGAGGAATCCCCACATTGTTTCCACAATGGTTGAACTAATTTACACTCTCACCAACAGTGTGAGAGCATTCATATTTCTCCACAGCCTCACCAGCATCTGTTGTTTCTTGACTTTTTAATAATCACCATTCTAACTGGTGTGAGATGGTATCTCATTGTGGTTTTGATTTGCGTTTCTCTGATGATCTGTGATGCTGAGCTTTTTTTTATATGTTTGTTGGCTACATAAATGTCTTCTTTTGAGAAGTGTCTCTTCATACCCTTCACCCACTTTTGATGGGGTTGTTTTTTTCTTGTAAGTTTGTTTAATTTTCTTGTAAATCCTTGATATTAAACCTTTGTCAGATGGGTAGCTCACAAAAATTTTCTGCTATTCTATAGGTTGCCTTTTCACTCTGATGATACTTTCTTTTGTTGTGCAGAAGCTCTTTAGTTTGATTAAATCCCATTTGTCAATTTTGGCTTTAGTTGCAATTGTTTTTGGTGTTTTAGTCATGAAGCCTTTGCCCATGCCTATGTCCTGAATGATTTTGTCTAGGTTTCCTTCTAGGATTTTTATGATTTGGGGTTTTACATTTAAGTCTTTAAGCCATCTTGAGTTAATTTTTCTATAAAGTGTAAGGAAGGGGTCTAGTTTCAGTTTTCTGCATATGGCTAGCCAATTTTCCCAGCAGCATTTATTAAATAGGGAATCCTTTCCCCATTGCTTGTTTATGTCAGGTTTGTTGACTATCAGATGGTTGTAGATGTGTGTTGTTATTTCTGAGGCCTCTGTTCTGTTCCAGAAGATCAGATGGTTGGAGATATGTGGTGTTATTTCTAGGCCTCTGTTCTATGTGCCCATTTTTGTACCAGTACCATTCTGTTTTGGTTATTGTAGCCTTGTAGTATCATTTCAAGTCAGGTAGCATGGTGCCTCCAGCTTTGTTCTTTTTGCTTAGGATTGTCTTGGCTGTACAGACTTTTTTTGTTGTTTCATATGAAATTTAAAATGTTTCGTTTTTTTTTCTAACTCTGTGA